>NW_026690400.1:0-32985 GCF_015227805.2 Hirundo rustica | reverse complement strand
ACTTCCTTCCTTCCTTCCTTCCTTCCTTCCTTCCTTCCTTCCTTCCTTCCTTTTCTTTTGTTTCTTTCTCTTCCTTTTATTTTTATAGGAGGTTGTGCATAACACCACACATTTGTTAAACCACGTGTTTTCCCTAGGCCATTGAAAGTTTATATCTGCTTGTCCTCATTATATTTTGGCATTGCTTTCTACTTACACAGAAATATAACTTCATGCCGCTGATTTCCGTTTAATGACCAATAAGCCATGAATCAGCAGCAAGATATACAAATTCCAAGAGTATTGCCGTGCACTGATAATTATCTTGACAGTGGATATGAAACAAGATGAATTACAGAAACCCCACCTACACTTGTGACACCTACATATTTCTCAACTGTTCTTATGGCCATGCTATCTGAAAATGGATTTGGCGTTAGAAATGTGCCCTCAAAATACTGTAAACAATAAAAAGGCTGCCCACTGAATTACTGTTAGGGCTGTGGCTGTAGGAGTTTGTGCTTAATTAGCTCACTTGTAGACTCTAGGTATAGATATAGATATTAATCTCCTTTGATTTGAAATGCCTGAAAGTCCATGCTCTGTCCACTGTCAGTGGAGTGAGATGTACAGTCCCAGGCCAATTCTTCCCATCCTACAAGAGCTGCCCAGGATAGATGGAGTGGAAATGCATTTGGAAGTGTATTTATCTCCATGAACTTAGAAAGGATCTGGCTTTTGCATGGCTGCAGTTTGAGGGGGTGAGTCCTATTGACAGGAATGGTTGAATTAATTTATATGACTTTTCTGTGGAAGACTTTGTAAATGCACGTGTTTTATGGGACAGGTATGAGAAAAAATTGTATTGTACCTGACCAAAGAACCCTCCTATGTGGAAGTGCACACAGAGATTCAGCAGAAATGAAGGATAGATCATCAACTCTTTTTGTCACAGCCCACTAAGTGTCACTCAACTACAATATTACCAGCCTGAAGACGTTAGGGATGTATCTTTCTGTCTTCCAGAAATTCAAATGTGGGCTTCAGGCAGATAAAGAAGCAAGAAAAATCCTAGTGCCCATGCCCATAGGCCATGTTATATTACTGTGTAGGTGGATTTCCTTCAGGATATCCCATCCTCCCATCTTCCAGAGAAAGTTGAAAAATCCCAAAGCATGGGAGGCACAGTCTGTGCTCCAGCATCGTTGTACATTTAAAATAGCAACAGCTGTCTCACATGATGCTCTCCTGGCCCTCATCTTTGTGGTTTTCGTTAAAATGCAGAATTTGTTGCTGCTCAGTGTGACACCCCTTCGAGGAGAGGCTATGGTTGCTCCGTGTGGCTCGCTCTTCCTTCTTGATATTCCCATTGTGGGTTTGTATGGGATGAATAAGTTGTGGGGGGGCGGGTGGAATTCAACTGGAAGTGTTTGAAGAAAAGGAAGATTTTGATTTTCCACAGCAGATGAAAGTCTTGGCATTGTCAGACAACAACTCATCCTGGGTTCTTCCAACAGATTGTCTTGATGATGGCTGATGAGGGCTCTGTAGCCACAGTGGCAGTGAATCTTTCAGAATCATTGCAAATGAGTTCACCTCCAAATAAAGCAATGGAGACTTATTTTTTTTCATTGTGTGGGTTTTGTTGTTGTTGTTTTTTGGGTTTTTTTTATTCCTTTTCTTTTTGTCAGTGAAACCTCTGTGACTGATGCCATAGACTGGTTTGGCATGACGAAAAATTTGCTCTGTCCATTTTCATTCAATAGCTCCTGTTCAGCCTCACAATGTCCCTTTAATGAAACCATTTAGGAAAATTATTCCATTTTGCAGTAATACTGTCAGGCCAGGGAAGTTCATGCTTGTAAAGCAAACTGGCTCATACACTGACCAAATCACTTCTACAATACACTCCTTGAGAAGGCATTTATCACTAAGTGTTTGTTAGCACAGAGAGAACCCAAGCTGTTTCTAAACCTTTGCAAATCTAATACTGACAAGGCTTATCCTAGAATATGTTTTTATGAGGTGAACTCAGGCGCTATTAGGAGACCAGGGTATTGCTAGCAGAGAGAAGAAAATAAAATACATGCTGAAAAGGGAAAATAAGATTAAAGAAAATAGTTCTGCTGTAGGGGCCCCTTTAGGCAATCTGGAGAAAGAGAATAAGGTTGTAATATTCTACTCTTTCTCTCTTAGCCTAGAGAAGTCTTCATGCGCAAAATATTTTTAATCTCCTTTTCTATTCTGAGACTCTGTTTCACAAAGTCATTTTTATGCATCCCAGTATAAACACTGCAGCAGATTTAAGAGAGATTTTTGTATCTGTCAAAATTAAGTGCATCAGTCTGTGTGCAAGGCTGGGAAATGTTGGGAGGCAATCGTAGTGGAAAACAAACACACAAAAAAGGCAAACATCAAGTAAGGAATAGTTTCATTTCTCCGATAAGTGACTTTATTCCCAAGGCTGAGTAGTTACAAAGAGAGGGGTTATTCAGTGGTTATCACAGACAATGGATGAATTGGGCTTTGAGGTTCTTCTTCTTTGCTGAATCATTTTCTGGCCTTTAATGAGTCAAACTCTGTCATTGTAGTCTGCAAAAATGGGTGTAATCAGGATGTGTGTCCCAGAAAGATTAATTGACATGGGTAAAATATTCTGATAGTTTTGTTTGAAGATACAAAAATGAAAATGGCATCACTAAGGGGAGCACCAGTGCTTTCCATGTAAACATTTCTGCATGGAACCACACCCTTGTAGACCTAAGTCTTTTGGTTTGTCTTTGCTTTCCCTCAATTTTTATAATTCATGGATTATGCAGAAAGGTGAATGGTTCCACTACTGTATTCAGCAATTCCACTCAAATCAGACATTTATCTCTTCCCATGTTTATCCTTCATTCTCAAGCAGGAACACTTTTATATTGAAATTTAAGGTTTATTCTAACTGAGCTTTATCCTTGATAGTTGCTGTAACTCTGCTTTTGTATGTATTGCTTGTTAACTCCCTTTCACATGAAAGTCTGGGACAAAATTCCATTGATTTTCAGTAGGCCATGATCAAATTCAATATTAAGAAAATTCCATTTCCTGCTAATAATCTATTTTGGTCTCCAGACAATTTGCAGAGTTGTTTTTAAAACAGATGTCTAAATCTGATCATCTGCTTGTTTTGTTCTCTCTAAATAACCTGCAAAAAGTTGCATTTATAAGGCTCAGTCCTGCAGATTTTTATCAGCACTGCTGCTGCTCATTCAAAGGTGACCTTTTTACAAATCAGGATTTCTTCTTAGAATGAAGGCTGTCAGAATCAAGCACTAAAATTCTCAAAACCATTTGTATTTCAGACCAAATTTCATGTCAGTCACCTGACTGTGTTTGCTTTGACTGTGATGAAGCTTGGGAAATAGGAAGTAGATGAATTAATAGTCAACTCAACTAAACCAGGAAAGTTTGAAGAGATGCTAAAGGGAAAAAAAAAAAAAATCTTTGGCAAGTAGAGATGATGGCTCAAATAAGAGAGCATTCCTGTCCTGTTGGAGTGCATTTTGATTACATGGTCAGTAATGCTTTGTATAGCACCAGCCCCATTCTAAGCAATAGTCTGTAAATTGTATTAAATAGAATATAAACAAGATCCATAAATTATTTACAAATAGGGATTGCATAATTTAAATCAAGGGAAGCATTAAGATGGAGGGATAGATTCTGTGAAGCACAAACATAGTTATGGTGCAAGTTCCAGGAAAGAGACATTGAAGTGATGAATGTTTCTTGCAGTATCCTTGATGAGATGTTGGGAAGTCAGGGCTAGGCAAGCACAAATCCTGGGAGAAAACCTGGCAGAGATGTGGGGCCGTATTCAGACTGTTTTTCCACAGGAACCTATCTTTAGCATCTGAATTTGGGAAAGTGATCAGTGATTCAGGCCACCTACAATCCAGCGCTGCCAGACCAGGCTGGCTGTGCTGTCAGTGCAGAAGAGCAGTCGTGATACCTAAATTAGCTACTGGGAGCAGATTATTCTGAATAAAGCCCTGAATTTAGGAATGGAAAGAAGTTCTTGTACAATTTAACAAAAGTAGGTTGTTGAAACAGCTGGAGACCCAAAAAGATGGAGATGTGCACATTGCTTGGCTCCTATTTCTTAATTTAATAGCTGTGGTGGAACATGAAAATCTGATTAACTTCAAGGTAAAATTTAGGGGGAAAAAAATAAGGAGAAAATAGGAAGTATTCGTGCTTTCCCCAGTGCCCATGCATATTTTTGGGCAAGGATTGAGTCATGCACAATGGGAAAATCCTAAGTATTCAGTCAGGAACCGTAAAACAGAAGTGAAATGAACTGCAGAAAAAAAAGGCCTTGTATTGCAAGTAAGATTTTGTTTAGCTGATAATGGTGAAGCCAGTGAACGTATTTAGCAGAACTCATTCACTGTTGCTCTTTATCTTTTTCATATGAGTGCTTGTTGTCAAGGTGGTTTTGCATTGCTTTGCTTTATTTGGTTGTATGTAACTTATTGTCATGCTCTAAAATTTTAGCACTAATAATAATTACAGACAGGTTTTAATTGTCCTATGTGAGTCATTATGCTCACTCATCCTTGTTTGGGTTTTTTTTCCTGTTCTTTAGTTGGTGTGTTTTGCTTAGAGTTGTGTTCAGTAATGTCTAATGAATTTCACGGGTGAATAAAAAAATAGGAGACAAAGAATAGAGAAAATGGGGATGCTTGAGCTCAGAAGCGTAGGAAAAGCTAAGAAAAACCAGAATAAAACATGCATTACACAATTCTCTTGCATATCTCTGACAAAAATGATTCTAGCCTCTCGATTAAAAAAAAAAAAAAAAAAAAAAATTGGAAGTTTGTGGGTGTTTTCTAATGGCTCAGTGGGTTTTAGCTGACTAATACTCTGAGTCTTAAAGAATATGAGCAAAATATTGTTGTTATCTGTGTTGCAGTTTAACTGTGTAGCACTTGCTCACTCCTACTCCCCAGGGGGATGGGGAGGAGAGTAGGGAAAGGTAAGATCTGTGGGTTGAGGTAAAAGCAGTTTAATAATTGAAATAAAGTAAAATATGATAATAAAAATAGCCATCCCACCAACAAAGATAGGAATAATTAGAACAGCGACAATGAAAGAAAGGAATAAGATGCAGAAAAGACAAGTGATGCACATTACAGAGTCCCAAATCCAGGGGGAAACCTCATCGGGTGTTTTTTGTAGTGGGACCCCTGAGGTGAAGCAGATAAATGCTGTCAGTCTCTTGAAACCACATTAGCTCAGATGAGCACAAAAAGTTCTGCCTCGTTTTGAATAGTTCAATGTAATGAGACTTCTGATTCTCCCCTCTGTATATGGAAGGAGTGAGGTGGATCAGAAAGGCTTGGACATGTTCAGCTGTAGGTGAGGAATTCGTGAAAATAGAGATCTGCCTCTGGGATGTGCATGTGGACAGAGGGTGTCCATACAAACCTTGACCATCGCTCAGAAGTTGGCCTGAACTTCTTTCCAAAAGGAAATTAATGGATGGCATTCACAGTGCTGCCGCTCTCATTTGCCAGGCAGAAGGCAACCTTGTCAAATAAGGAAACAAAGAAAGGTCGAACGGCTCTCTCATTTAGGATTGTTATAAAGACAGAGGTTGCTGTCAAGAAACCCAAAGGACTTTTGGTATTTATTTTACATGGAAGATTTGAGGAGGTTTTGATGAAAGGTGGTGGTAAATAACTGATATTTTATGATGGAGTCAAGAGCTTGAAAGACTTACTGGACTCCTGTCTGTCTTCTTTCCCATAGCATGGGGCCAGCACTTCTGCCTGTGAGTGTATAATGGACAACTAATCTCTTCCAAGCAAGCCAAAATTCTCTTTTCTCAACCCAGTTGAGGTAATGGCTGGTATTTCAGGCATTGTTCATGCACTGTGTGGGTGCACATTGTGCTAATCATGAAGTATGGAAATGACCAAATACATGAAGCATTAAGTGTTCCAGTTTCTGTCCTCAACGACTTCCCGACATGGGCAGCTGGATCTGTCCCACTGGACTCACTTCCTGACAGTGCTGCTATTTGTGATGCGCAGGAACATCTTTCACTTGACATTTTTATTTGCTAACTTTGATCTCAGCTTTAGCATTTTGGAGAGCCTGACATGGTAACTTTTTTTCTTGTCTCAGTCATTACATGAGGAGAAATACCACCAGGAGGTCATAACATGCTTTTCTGTCTGCTCTGTCCTGCCCTATATCCTCATCTGGATTTGCAAATCAGGTCATGGAAATAAATGTTACATGGGAGCCAGAACATAGGAATTACAATAGCAGGTCAGAGCACTTGTCTGCTCTGTCTGGGATCCTGTCTGGGATCCTGTCTGGCAGAGTTGGCACCATAGGTCTCAGAAAAAGGAGTGCTCTGGAGAGTAGGACTGTACATGTGTTGGGAAGATGAATGGTGGTTCTGTGCCTTCATACATCTGTGTTTAGGACAACCTGAAAAGAAAAGTAATTACTTGTCTGGTAATTCCAGGCACTAGCCCCAGGAACCATTTTGTGGGAACAAAATGAAAACTAAATGTGTGATCATTCCTGTCTAGAAAAAAAGAGAAAGTCTGTTTGAATTTCTGACTTTCTTTCCTCCTTCAGTCTCCTCAAATGTCTTTTGAATTTGCTTACCAATTTTTTATGCAGTTTGATCAAGTGGTAGACAATCCAGTGACTAGGAAATTCCTGCAAATTTGTGAAATCTGGAGGAGAGGAGATGGACTTGAGAGAATGAGGGAAAGGCACTAATGAGCAGGTTGCAGTTTGGGCAGAAACCTTTGCAGGCACCACAAAGCTCATGTCATAGAAGGTGAAAATGTTCCCTGGAAGAGGCTGCTGGAAGTCCTGCAGTCCAAGGTTTATCAGGTCAGCTTTGCCTGCAATGAGTCACAAATGCCTTCAAGGCTGGAGATTTGACCAGGGTGCAGAGATTTTGTCCCTCAGTAACCATTTCCAGCACTTCACTACTCTGCAAGTGAAGAATCATTTCCTGGTACCCAGTCTGAACCTCCAAATTGTGGTCTTCTGCCCATGACTGAGAAGCGCTTGTCTCCATCATCTTTACAACTCCCCTTGGAATAGTGGTAGGCTGAGATAATAGCTCCCCTTAGCCTCCTCTTCACAAAAGAGGCTGATGTTGAGTCAATCAACCATAAGAAAAAAAGTTGTAGGTAACCAGTACCCTTGGAATTACTTTTTCTTTTACAAATGCAAAAGACAGAGGGATGAGAATAAGATATTTCTTCACTTACTGTAAAACTGCATAAATACAGCACTGCAATGCATTGATCTCTGTTTTTTCCTGTAGTCCTAGAAGAGTAACAGCACTTCTACAAGAATAACTACAAACGCTTTCTTTCAGGACAAGTGGTGTCAGCATTATAGAACAGAAATCAGTCATCTGTCTGCCAACATTGTCTGTTCCATGGAAAGTTCAGACACCGTTCCCTCTAGTGCAGTTTCAAATCAGCACCTCATTTGTAGAGTTTATGTAATGCCTCATTGATCTACCATAGTGGTCGCTTAATGTTTGGAAGTTTGAGTTTCGGTAGATGGGTTTTAAATAATTGCAACGTTGCAAACTTAATTGTTTTGCTGTTTCCCCCGTCACTTTTAAAAAATCATTAAAGTATTTCCATTTTATTTTTTTTACATGGAGATTTGTAACAGTTATTGGTTGCAGAGGAAAATAAAGGCACCAAGAAAAATGGATAATGTCAAAGCAGTGTAGAAATTTTGCAGTATTTCTGATTAAATGTCAATTTTCACTGCCTGGACCAGTGATGGGATAAGATTTAGCAAATCTAATCCACTGCAAGCTAAGAAGGTTCCACTTGATGGCTTTTGTATTGTTTATCCATAAAGTTGTACTCTTCCCCCTATTTCCAAATAAAAAGGGATGCTTTCAGCAGTAAATTCAGGAAGTGAGTGCAGCTGGAAGAGGCAGCCAAGAGATGAACAGTTTCTGTGCTTTCCTTTGAGGTCTCCTGGGAGCCTCTAGGGCTATCAGAGGTCTCCTGGGAACTCTTCAAGGATTTTCATAGTGCTGGCTTTGGTTGGGAAAGGAAACTTCCAGCAGGCTCTAACAGCTTCTTCCAGCCATTCCTGATCAGAGTGTGCTTTGAGTTTCTTTTTCTCCAGCCACCTCCAGGCTGAGGACAATCAAGCACCCTTTCCACAGGTGCTATGGAGAAGCCTATTTAGCTGTTGGCCTTAAAGCACAGCTACCAGATGCAGCAGCTGGTTCGTAAGTGGTTCAGAGAGAGAGTAACTGCTTCTCCTCCAAAATCCTGAAGATACAAAAATCTTGAGCTCCCAACTGTACTGAAGGATGTCCTGGGAGTCTGTGCTAATCAGAGGGGGAAATGAAGATTTCCATGATGGCAAACTTAGAAACTTGTGACTTCTGGCCTCTGGAGGAAGGCTCCTGCTCCACCTGCAACTCTGCAGCTCCAGAAGAGCTTCTGGGTGTGGAAAAGGGGCTGGGAGCTCTGTCCAGGGAAGGATCTGAGCCAGAGAAGGGTGGCTGATAGCAGCAGGTGACTCCCTCCTGTGGGGGTTTTAACTCTCATCTCTCAGTCTGACCAGTCTTGGGATGTTTTCTGCTGACCAGGAGCTCACTTCTAGGGTGCTGTAGACTGACTGCTGAGGCCTGTCCAGCCACTGGGCAGTTGACCACTCCAAGTGGGCACCAGTGATCCAGTCTAGGAAACTGGAGCATAGCAGGTATTTCCAGAAGGGTTCACAGGTTGTGGTTGAGCATATGTTGCCCAGATTTTTTGTTTTCTGTTTTCTCCTTATGTGGGGAGGACCGGAGAAGGAGTGGAGATATTATCTAGGGCAGCAGCCATTGTCAGCAGTGAGGATTTGGCTTCCATGACAGTGGGATCTTTGGGAATCAAAGATGGCTACAGAGAGACAGGATCTGCCTGGCCATGTGAGGCAAAAAATGGGAACAAGAATGACAGGGGAGGGCAGTGAGGATCCACAGCAGATTTTGCACTTTGCAATAGAGTGGAGGGAGAATTGATGGAGCTTTGCCTTGAGATGGGTGATGGATCAGCTGGGAGATGCTGGGTCAGGGAGAAGAGCAATGCAGCTGGTGCAGTGGTGAACACTGACAGTGAAGGAAAAAGGAGATGAGGCCTTCTTTGGACAGCAGGAAGAAGCCACCCCAGAGAAGGGGATTTTATTCATGTGTATGATTATCTGATGGGAGGATGTAGAGACAGAGCCAGGTTCTCAGAGGTACCCAGTGAAAGGACAAGAGGTGATGGGCACACATTGAAATTCAAGAAATGCCATTTAAATATTAAAAAAACTTTTTTTTTCTTTTTTTTTTTAAAAATGAGGGAGTCTGAAAGCTGATGCTGGCTGCCCAGAGAGGTTGAGTACTTTCCATCCTTGCAGCTGTTCAAACCTGGGCAAACTGTTCTGGCTGTCCCTGCTTTGAGCACAGGTTGGACTGGACAATGCTCAGAGGTCTCTCCCAGCCTCAGTGACTCCACAGCTCTGTGAAAAAACACATTCCTTCTTTTCCTTTACATCAGTGAAGCAGGAAACAGCTGTGAGGAACAAGGTACTTGATTTCTGGGGATTTTCTTGGAGTTTCCATGAAGAGACAACAAGTGGGAAGGATTTGCAGCACAACTTTTCCAGGGCATGTTTCCTTAGAGCAAAATGTAAATTTTCATGAGTGAAATAATCTACCTTGAATCACTTAATTATTGGCAATAAAAGAAACCACAAGACCAACCCGCAAATTACAGGGATGAAAAACTAAGTGCAGGTGTAGACTGCACTGAAGCTTTGTTGAAACTCTGTAGGTATTCCAAGTGTATGTTTAAGGATGTCAAATGAATAAATAACAGCTACTGGAGCTATGTACTCTTTTTAACTGCAATTACTGGTACACTGCAATCTGGTTTCTGAAAGTATTGGAAATCCTCCAGAGACAGAAAAGGCTACAGCATTTTGGTACAGTTGGTAGAGATGAAGTGATGTGACGCCCTTGCAGGTGGAGGAAGGAAAGCAAGAAAAGAATGAGCAGGCAGATGTTGGATAGTAAATATCTGGACTTCAGCTCAAACTGGACAAAGGATAAGACTTCACAGGCTCATAGTCAGACAACAGCTGGTTTTATTCTTAAACCAATATTTTGAAAAGATCTTTAACATCTCTTCTGGAAAGAGCAGCATAAATTGAGTAATAAATTAATGTATTTCAGTAGCAAATTTTATTCAACGTAGGTTATTTTCTAAGTACTCAATTCCAGTCATTCATACATTGTATTCAATTAAACATATTTTAGGAGAGGTAGGTTTAGCACCTGTGGGAATGTTTTAAGGACCATTCAAGGAACATAGGAAAATAAGCTGTTTGGTTAGATCAGAAATGGTAGCAAAGGGAAAGTCAGTGTCATGGTAAACTTGGTTAACTGAAGAAAACCATTTTCTGGACTGAAGGCAGCTGTAGAAACAAAGTTTGAAAATTCATCCAAGTTACCAGCAGTCAGTCAGAAGCATGTTGGATGGTAGATGAGATGGCCAGAGACCTGACCAGAACAGCTGAAATAAGCAGAAGTGTTGGCCAAGTTCTGCAGAGCTGCCTTGCAGACGAATGGTATCAGTTCTTTCCTGCTGTGCCAGGGGAGGAGATACAGGATGTGCCTCTGGGGTGCAGGATCACTAGTGATGGAGTGATAAGAAATTGTGTGCTGGGTTTTAGCAGGTGCCATTTACATTCTGCCACTTTGCAGCAAAGCTGCAGCCGCTCACCCAGTGAAGGCCTGGTCTGTTCCCTCCTCCTGCACAGAGTGCAAATCCTCAAGTGTGACAAGTGTTCACAGCCTCTCTCCTACCTCTGGTGCCTCCAGTTGCAACATCTGGCCAATGTTCATGTGGTGACCAGCAAGTTTTCCTTCTTAGCTTGCTCGTTTTTCATTGTCCCACTACTGTGTTACTGACGGAGACTGACCACTTTCTCTTTCCCTCTGGAACCTGCCTCTCTGGCCTTCGGCTGGAAGATCATTTCAGGGTCTCCAGGTGTCTTGCACCTTCTCTGCTACTCTTCTTCACCTTGACATCAAAATTTCACTTCTTTCTCCTTTTCTTCTTGTCAGCTTCATTTCATGAAGTCTGCTTTGTGCAGCGCTGTACTTCCTTGTCTCCACTTTGATGATTCCTAGAAAATCCATTATTATTTATCATTGTGTTGCTTTGAAAGTTAGCTGTGAAAGTAGATACACTACAGTATTTACAGAGACATGGCAAATAATATCCTAAATCTATGCCAGACAGCTCTACTACAGCTCACCCTTCCCTGTTGAAGGGGGAGAGAAGAATTGTCTATGTAGCTAATGCCAGTGTGGGAAAAATAAAGCAACTTCAAAGGAGTGATGAGTCTGTTGAATGCTGTGCTGAAAGGAAATAAACTACGTATGAAATAAAAACAAACCTCAAAAGGTGACATTCTTCTGCAGAAAATGGAATAAAATTGTTTTTGCCTAGCTTCAAGTTTTTTTGCTTTTGTGAAGTTTGGAGCTGTTATTTCTTATGTGTGTTGAAAATGAATTTGTTGGAGGTAGCATCAGAGCGGACAGAGCTAAGGAGTTTGGGAGTCCTATTCCCACCCATGGATTTGGTGGTGGTGTAACTGTAAGCAAATTTTTTCCCCCCTCCGTACCTATTTCTTATTATCAGGTAGGGTTAATGATCTTTCCTTCATAAAGCTTTTTCAGTCTGATTGGAGATCCAAGCTGTGAAATGCACATATCCTGCTGCTATTACACAGCTAAGTATTTTTGAAGGCTCCTTTTAAAATTTAGGAGAGGACACATCTATGTATATCCAAAGTCAGCATGAAGCATTGCAGCTGGAATATTAAGACCTAAGAATCCAAAAAAACAGGAGTTGGTGCCAATCCACATTTTTATGCTTTGTGTGGCTGGTTGTTCATACATAGAAGAGGATATTTCTTCTATTACCCACCATCCTCTTCTGACTGTGTAGATCTTTTTAAATTGCCAAGAATAGAAATGAGTGCATAAATGGATGTATTTCTAAACCACCTTCCTCTCCTTACAGAATGTAAAATGAGGTTATTTCTGCTATGCTATAAAACATGTGTAGTTGCAGTGGCTTTGAGAGGCTTCAGCACCATAAGCTTTACAGCTAGTTTAAGGGATGTGGTTCTGTTACTAGGACACCACAGGATCTCCAAAAAAGAATGAAAAATGGTCCTTTTCTTCCTTTATTTCTCCAAGGCATTGTATTCTTATTACAGTCCAGAGCGATGTGATCTGATTACTTCAAAGGCAATGTAACTTTGAGCTCCTTGTGTCTGTAACCATTTGGTCATCACACGTTGGTCTCTCTGAAGGTCTTGGGTAATGATGTTTCCATCAGAACTTTTATTAGTGGGTTAAGTATTTTAGGGAATTCATTCACCTCTGTTGCAGAGACAGCGTTGATAATCTGTTTCCCCTTTCTGCCTTGCTGTTTGCCTTCTGAGAGCTGTATTTTGAGTGAAACTCTGTGTCTAAACAAAGAGCTTGGTCACTGTACATAAATGCAGGAAGAAAGAGTTCTGCAAACAAGGCAGACTTTGACTTATGACCTCTTTTTCTGGGATGGTCCGTGGGGAGAGATACAGATGAGTAAAAGTAATAGACTTCTCAGTACACTGGCTTTCAGGAGGAGCTGTAGGTCAGCCTGACTAAACCTGTGATCTCTTGAAAAAGATGACTAAGGGATAATATTTCAGATGTGTTTGCTGCAAGGGTTGGCGTGATTCTCAGCATTGAAATCGGTATGTTAATCTCAGCTTAAGCTCTCTGTTGGTATTCAGTGTGGATTTGCTAAGAGTTGTCTTCTGAAAAATGGTTGAAGATCTCAGTCCTTTGTATCCACCTTACATCTGCACCTACTTTATTTGCTGTTTTAGCAGATAGAATAAGACTTCATTGTACACTAACACTTCGTTTGAGAGCTGAGCTTCAAATCCAAATTCATGTCACATTCCTAGGGCTAATTGTGGTCACATTCCTCCCTGTGATGTTTGGGGGATTCAAAGCCGAAACTCATTTATAGTTTGAAAACCTACAAGTTCTTCTGCCTTGGAATATATTTTCATCTTTACATTGCACCATTGCGTGAGCTGTCCAATGCATTGTCCAGTGCATGAGCTGCATTGTCCAATGCAATCCCACATTGAGTTGTTTCTTTGCCAGGATATGCAGTAATATTTCTCTCTCTCTCTCTCTCTCTCTCTCTCTCTCTCTCTCTTTTTTTTTTTTTTTTTCCTTTTTTTTTTTTGTTTTGTTTTAATCCTTTATGTCTATTTGTTAAGTAGTTAAATAAATATGAAAAAAGGGGACTATTTCAAATGGTACCTGTAAAGAAATGAGGGTTGATAGTGTTCTCTCTTCAAAAGTTAAACTAAAAGTTAAAATTCTTAACTGAAACCATGTGATAGACCATTATTATTAGCCATAATAATGGCTTAGACCATTATTAATTTCTGAAAAGGAACAGAGGGTAGGAGGTAGGTAATCTGGTCATGCTAAACAATTGTTTTCAGTTGTGCCATAAATCTGTCTGAAAACAAAGAAGTTGTACAGTTGCCTCTAAGGTGATTCACTGTTAGAGATTGGGCTGAACTTGGAGCTTGGGAGAGAAACCTGGTACTGGAAATGGGACTGCTCAGTCAAGTGAGCATGGAGGGCATCTGGATAGTGAGGTACCCCGATAAAAATTCTTGATTAAAAATACAGAGGACAGTATTTTACAGAGTGTATTATTTATAGGAATCTGGGTTGAGAAAGAAAAGCATTGTGCTTTACATGAAAGCAGCTGTACCTCCCCAGCCAAATTTCAGACCCTGCCTATAATGCTGAAAATGATAGAGCTGCTGAGAAAAAAGAAATCTGTGCAAATTCTAAGATCAGATTAGAAACTTTTGAGTCATAGTAAGAACCATACTAAAAAAAAACCCTTGCTGTTACTGTGCCAAAATGAATTCATCTCAATGGTGAAAGACAGAACTGGCATCTTTGGTCAATATTTAACAAGAATTATTGAAAAGAAAAATCTCTCTGCTGTCACTCAGACCAGTGTATTATCAGAAGAAATTTGTGGTAGTGTTCAAAAAGGAAAATTAACCTAAACACAACTCTCCTTCTGTGGAAAAGAAATTTAACATTTAATAATAAAAGTAACTTCACTTGAGGTGGTGAGTCTGCAGCCTATCAAGCCTGCCATATAATTTTAAATTTTATAACTCTCATGATTAGAAAATGTCAAGATAATCAAAATATAGTGGAAAAATACAGCTGCTACAGTAAATGAATGCTCTGAAAGTACTGAGATTGTGTCATGCTGTAACCACGTAATAATCCTGACTTTTAAAACACTCTTGTCACACAGTGCTTTGCTTATACATTGCTTGAAGATAGTGAGGGTTTGGGTATGATTTCACAGTTGATCTTAAGAGTGAGTTATTAAATTTACATTTTATATTTGATACATGGCTCTGATGATGAACCTGTGCTGCAGAGAAAGCACCAAAAAGTTTAATTTCTTTTGTGCTCAAACCCTCCTTATAAATCTGCGTGGGTAATAAAATTATAATCACATATTCATGCTTCTTTGCAAAATAAGTGTAATGATACTTTGTATTCCCTCGGCACCAGCTCTCTCAGGTTCTTCAGGCACTTTCCAAACATTAATTAAGACTCGTGCCTCTGCGTTGCGTGAGCACTGCACTGATCACCTGCATTGTTTTGGAATGTGTCTGCCATATTTTGATTACTCCAGAGCCACCTGTTAATACTGCACTCATCAGTAAATGGAGGCAGGGCAGTTAAGTTCACGTGATAAAATTCCTGCAGATCAGTAACTGAGGTTGGGGCTGCATTTAAGAGCGTCTTGCTTTCCAGTTCCCTGTCGTAACCACCAGAATAACTCCAGTGAGGACTTCAAAGCATTTTCAATGATTCAGATTGGTTTCTGTGTTGGAAGAGATTTAATTCATACCATTAATAGGTGTAGGATTGTCAATGCATTGTCACCTGGTATCTCTTGAGGGCAAGAATATGACAGTAGGACAGCCATGAACTGAACCGTGGCATCATAAAGGCTCTTTACTTATAATAAGCTGTGATAGGCAGCTGTCTGCAAGCATAACCTGTTTTATTATGGTAAGTCCATGGCTCATTTGTGACTAAATGGACTCTTTTTCTGTTGGTCCTTAGCTTGCAGTGTGCTACTTTTCCCTCATTTTCCAGTCAAAAAACTGTACCTCCTCATAGAATCATGTCTTCTCTGCTCTCTTGCCCAAGGCTGTTTTATTAACTCCTGTCCGACTTCCATTTCCTGCCATTTTATTCTGCTTCTCCAGCTGAAAGAAGACAGTGGTCATATCATGTCATAATTATTTTCTTTAGTAATTGCTGCGAAGACGCTGAGTGTTTCCTAATTAGATCAGGCAGTGTTCATGGTGAAACCTCAGAGATGCTGTTTGAGGACACGAGTTTCCTTCAGATCTTGGTAATTGAGTTGTACAGCCCATGCTTGTGCAACCCGAGTTTCTCCCTGCGACTCCTGAGGCACATCAGGGGATGTTTTAAGAGAAAGAGCAAAAAAGCTTAATATGAGAAGTAATGGGATTTTTTTTCCCTCCCTGTTCTTTACATATGCCACGGTGTTGAAATCTTCTTTGTACCTTTGTAACTTTGTACTTTATCACAGGCTTATTTTGCAAGTAGAAGACTGGAGCTTGTTATACTGCTGTATAGGTGAGGATCAGCTAAAAAAAATTGAAGACAGATTGGTTTCGGGGGCAGATGGATAAAACTTATCCAGAGATTGAAAAACCTTTTGCAAATGTGCCATTATTTTTATATGAAATAACTCTACAGAATGTTCCAAATAGTGCCTTATTTTGCTGCTGGAAAGCTGTAAAATTGTAGATCATTGCACTGTAGATGAGATGTTAATGCAGGGGAATTTGTGAGCAATATAGAATGGCTGGATACATTCAGTGTGCTGCTTGCTTTCATTTTTATTAGTCATAATGAGAAGGGTAGTCAGCATTTGAGAGCCCTAACAGCCAGGATGTTCCACCCTCAGGATTAGTGATCATGGCAAATGTTGGAAGCAATGGGAGAAATGGGAAAAATGCCCTTTATCTAACCCGGGGGGTGGGTGCGGGGAGGGAATTGCCTTAGCCCTCCTATTCATGTTAGGAGCACCTCCCTTCCAACTTTTTGTTTAATGGATAGGGATGGGACCTTTATCTGGAGATAGGAATTGGGGTGCTTGTCCAGGGATAAACTCCCAGGCACCTGGGAGCTGTGATCTGATTCTCCCTTTGGCCACTGATGTACATTTCTTGTGGCAGTCCAGCACAGTGGCTGCTGGGGCAGGATTAAATAATTCTCTTCACTGTGCAAGCATCATTAGGAGTGAGGGAAAGCTTGCTTTATCCAGCTTGAAGTTGAGGTCAGCCAAAGGGTTTCTACCACCCCTCAACTCTATTGCTCCCTTGAAAATTGTAATTTTAATTGTAGATTCTTGGTGGTTCTTGGGGCTGCCTTGTTCAGGACCAGGAACTGGACTCTCTAATCCTTGTGGGTCTCTTCCAACTCAGGATATTCTATGATTTTCTAAAAACAGTTGCAGCTTCTTGGCTTCATGTCTTCCATGTAAAACCTGCAGCAGCAGTGCCCAGGCCTTTTTTGGGGGAAAAGGACAGAGTTTTGCAGCACAGTGTTTCCCTGAGCTCTCCCCATTGTGTGATGATCAGAGCATGTGTCATAGGCTTATGACTTTTATTGCATTTTCAACTTTACATGGCTAAAAATTAATTTGATCCTTAAAATAGTGTAAAAAATTGAAATTATCCATAAAAGGATTGTGAAGTGTGTGTGGTCTTTTTGTGTTGGCAGGTAAAATGCTGGAGAAAAGGAAGCCACAGGTTAGTCAGGAAAAGGAGATAATTTAGTTTTATGTTAATAGCTGTGTTTAATAATAATAATTATTATTATAGCTGATGATACATTTCTTCTACGATGATTAGAAAACCAAACAAAGTCTGGTCTTCTAAGTCTGGAGTGATACTTAGCTACCTTTTTCATACCAGTTATTAAACCCTTTATCTAATGAGCTACTTAGTGTAAGTGCCTTGATGTAGCATCTAAAAATTACTTGAATCCTGAGGCACAGGCAGAGCACTAACAGAACAGTTATTTTGCCAAGGAGGAACCATCCCCTGGAAAACAGGTAAAAAGACAGGAGAAAGGCATGAGCTATCTGCTTCTCTCTTATCAGTCCTTGTGGTCTAACATTTAATGACCCAAAATGCTGCAGGACACCAAGGCAAAGTAGCCTTTCCTTTACCCAGCAGGTGATGGAAAACGTTGCTGTCATTTCCAGGGCTCAGTGGATTCACTCTGCTCACCAGAATTTCAGCCTGTGTGCAGCACAGTAATGAAGAGAAGCTGGTGCACGCTGCTCGAGGAAGAGGCAAACATCGTCAGCACAGCTCTGCTTTGGTCTGCAGGCAGTGCATCAGTCGTCTTTCTCTCAAGAAAGATCAGGAAGAAATTCAAAGGAAATGCTTCTTTTCACTGACAGAAGTCACTGTGATATATAGGATGGCAGAGCTGAGGTGTATTAGCAGGGCTTTTTTTTTTTTTTTTTTTGGCCATTCTCCACATACCATTAACATAAATAATAAAAAAAACCCACTCAACCTGATTCAACCTGGCTTTCCAGCAGAAGAAAAGATAAATATTTGCGAGATTCTAAAAGATATTGTCATAAATATAGAGTTGTGGCTGGATTCTTCCCAGGGCTTTGTGGTCTCTTTGCCATTCATATCTGGTTTTGCCAGTTATTCTCCCCAAAGTCTGTAGGGTCATACACATATCTGAGATTTTTAAATTCTCACTTTGATATGAAATAGCAATCACTTAAATAGTAATTAATAATAATAAAAAAAAAAGTGGTATGTTTCCCTGCAGTGTGTGGCAACAGTGAGTGCAGCTTCTTAAACACAGCCCATGACTCAGGAGGCTATTTGCAAAATCCAGATCAAAAGAGTTGTAATTGATATCCAAATTATGTCAGTCAGACCTGATTTAAGAGTTTGTTGCAAAACTAATTGGCCCTGGATTAAAATTCTGAAAAATCTTAATTGATTCCTTTGACTTTCCAAAGATAGGTGAGCATCCAAAATAGTGTTTGGGGCATATGGTTCCAGCCACAGTCTGCCAGACATATCTTGAGAAAAAAATAACTTTAAAAAACAAAGATATTCTGGACTCTGCAGGCTTTTATCATCATGAATAAAAGCTTTTTTTATTTATTCATGATCTATCAGATCTCCTTCCCTGCAGTTTCC
Organism: Hirundo rustica; assembly: GCF_015227805.2. Taxonomy (NCBI): domain Eukaryota; kingdom Metazoa; phylum Chordata; class Aves; order Passeriformes; family Hirundinidae; genus Hirundo; species Hirundo rustica. The sequence goes on along the minus strand of NW_026690400.1, from coordinate 14,565 downwards.
AAGTAGAAGGTGTCATAATTGTTGCTGTATAGTGCTTGCTGTTCATAGTGCCTGAAATCCAAAACAGGAAAGCAATGGCCTCTTAAATGCGATGCCAAAGAAGCACAAAGCAAAACACAGAATCAGAGAATGGTTTGGGTTGGAAAGGAACCTTAAAGATCACCTCGTTCCAATCCCCTGACCTTGGCAGGGACACCTTATACTATCCCAGGTTGCTCAGAGCTCCATTCCTGGCCTTGAACACTTCCAGGGATGGAGCAACCACAGTTTTTATGGACAGTCTGTGCCAGGGCCTCACCACCCTCACAGTAAAGAATTTCTTCCTATATCTACTCTAAACCTACTATCCGTCAGTTTGAAGCTGTCCCCTCTTGTCCTGTCACTCCATGCCTCTGGAAAAAGTCTCCATTTTTCTTGTAAGGTCCTTTCAGGTACTGAAAGGCACAATTAGGTCACCCCAAAGCCTTCTCTTTTCCAGGCTGAACAATCCCAGTTCTCTCAGAGGTGGTCCATCCCTCCCTCAGCTGGGGGGCTCATTCCAAGGGTTGAGGTCCTTCCTGTGCTGGGAGGCCCCTGAGCTCCAGGTGGGGTCTCACGACAGCAAAGGGCAGAGTGACCTCAGTGAACAAACCGGGGACACCTGAACACTGCCCGGCTTCCTCGTGCCTGGTTAGCAGAATGAAAATATCCTTACTGAAATCATTACACATGGCAGCAAATGTCCCTCATACAACAGGCCTGAAGAGGCTGCTAATGAAATAAACGAAGGTAATTTAGCAAAGAGATGAGATGCTGAGGTTTTCCCTCGGTGGTTAGCAATGCCTCTGTTTTTTTCCTGCATTGTTTAAGTTGCTAAGGAACCTTATTTGCTCTTGAATCTATTTTTAATTGACCCCAAAATAAAGAGTTTTGCTACATGAAAATGCTTTCTTGAGTCTAGATATGTGAATCAATGTCATTCAAAGGAACAGAGTTCATTCTGGACTGAGATGTCTGATGTTTTCAAAGCAATTTTTCAGTCCTTCAGAAAAATGCTTAAAAGTAAATGCAGACTGTAACACACTGAAGCCTGCTAGATATTTTGGAAATTGACTGGGATTTATTAATTTAAAAAGTTTAGGAACAACTTTACTGTTCTTGCCTCAGGGTCCTATGTTGAAAAAAAGTGAAACTCCTTGCATTTTGAGCTAATCCAGGTATAACCACAAAGAGAAGTAAAACAAAACAACAACAACAACAACAACAAAACAACCCACACCAAACTAAAGTGAGATTGCTGGTGATCACAGTCATGATATATGGTCTGACTTTGGGAATATGTATTTAAGTTTATTGTTCCCTTTCAAATAACTTTCACAGGAATTACAGGTTTGAGATCTTGATGTATTGCTGTTTCATTAAGACCATCTGTCTTCTGATGTCCTAAAATGGTATTTCTTATAGCACAATTCCTATCAGAGCTGTGGAATTATGAATTTTTTTTTTTTTTTGCCTGGCAGAGCTGCTTGGCATCAGCAGTGTTGGTAAACAAACACAATCAAATATTCTTCCAGTACCGCATTCCCATGTGTGTTTGTTGAAACTGCAGCTGAAATGAGGTTGGATGCAGCAGTTATACCTGACTGCAGACAGCCACAGCAATAATTCCCACTCAAGTTGCCTGTCGAGCCTGTGTTTTCTCCAAGCTAAGTACTGTCCAAGTTCTTCCTACTGGAGATAAGTTTGCTGTAAGACAAAGTGCATCATTTTTTTTAAAATAAATTATGTGGGTTTCTGAGAAATAAATTAACACACCTTTGGGTGCTGCTGTGTAGCATTTTGAGATATTGTATAAAGGCCAGGAAATTCTAAATTAAAGAAGATATGCAAGAATCTTCTTGACCTTTTGGCTTAGATCACATTTAATATTGGATTCATTTAAGGTATCCTGTATTCAGGGATGCACTTGGTAATCTAATAGTCCTCCTCCATTTTTAACTGCTCTAATTGTATTTATCTTAAAATTATCTGGCATTCATTGGCTTTTCTGACAATTTTAATTTATTCTAGTGTATTTTTTCTAATGTCTTCCTTTGCCAGAGGGTAGAGGAGGGTAGAGATACTAGGATACCAACACCATGTGAGAGTGGAATTACTTTGAGGCCAGAATATAGGCTGTAACTAAGAGTAATGGGGGTAGAATTAGGATGGGAACATTTAGACTGAGACTGGAGGAGCCTTGACAGTAAGATCTGTTGAACTGTGGAGGTATTTCCTACAGGATATGGTGGAAGTCTCATAATTTTAAAGTTGAAACTAAACTGCACAATTTAGAAGAACTACTGTACATGGAGCAATCATAGTCTTCTTACAGTTGGAGATTACCTGTCTTTTCAATCTCAAATTTGGCTATTTCTCCTCCTTTGCTTTATTGAGCTAATTCAGTGGCACTGGAAAGAATTTACCGAGAAGAGAGTTTACTGTGTTTGTGTGGAGGATTACCTGAGAAAGCTGTGCTGCAAAAGACATCTGTAGTTTTCTCCAGTAGGTCTGAGAAGCACCAGAGCTCTGATTTTTCTCCATTTCTACCTGCTGGGGAGAGCAGTGCTGTGCCTGTTCTCTGCCTTGCTCTCTAAAGAACTAGTAATACTGGTTGTTTCCATTGTTTACAAAATTTTCTGAGACAAAATAAACAGAATGAAAAATAAGATATTTCTTTGCTTGGCTGTGTTGACAGCAGTTATACGATAAAATTGAGTTTTGATTCTTCATTTGAGATATGTGCCTTTCTGAAGAGCTGGGTTTGATAACAGGTATTTTAGGAGAAGCTGGAGAGCATTTGAGACCAGTTGGTGGCAGCTCAGTGTGAGAAAAACCAAGACCATGGTCTTGGATGGAGATGGGGGCACAGCATTACAGACCAGAACAATTCTATGAGTCTAAGTAGCAACTGTGACTATTTTTTTTTGCAGTGGAACATGAGCAGTCAGGGCCAGGATCCAACGACAGGGTTCATATGACCAGAGTGAGGGGCCTGGACATAAAGCCCAGGCTATTTTGCCTCTTTTGAGTCTCTTTCTTTGAGCCCATTAGCAGTCTTGTGTTGTGATCACTACTTTTTGGTGTGTTAGGTATGTGATCCCAGCTTTCAGGAGGGATTCATTCATTCCTGAGGCATCCTTTGGGTGTTGCCAATTTAACAGACCCATGACAGCAATGCAGTGAAGATAAAGGAGAGAAATGTTAGAGAAAGCAACCAGACAAGTAAACAAATTTTCTTTCTTTGGAGGAGAAAGGAATTTTTATCTGCCCCTAACCTGAGTGATCTTTTGGAATAATAACCCTTTCAGAAGTGTTAGGACACACTTCATATAATCACTGCTACCTTCATTGCTCCAGGTCTCTTTCTGCAAGGCAGCAGAAAAGCTGGAAAAGCTGCAATCATAGTACTGTCTCTGCTTATTAGTGAAGCAACCTGCAGACAAACTTTGGCTGTTTTATTAATTAACAGCTGTATTTTTCCTCCTGGAAATCTCAACAGAAAGGCCATTCCTGTGACTGCTGAGGACAAATTGCTCAGCTCCCAGAGCCAGAGATGGCAGGTGGTTTTCCAGGGCTCTCAGTACAGCCTGTGTCATATTTTTGTTTTACTCAGGACTTGGTGAGTGGGCAGTCAGGGAAATGGTGTTTGCTGGCTTTGATGGCATTTCACGCCACAGCCAAGCAATAAAGAGCCACGCTTGCAAATGATCCAAGAGAACATTACAGTCCAAAGTTCCAGACAATGCATATTCTCATTACAGGATTCAAGTATTTAGGACCATTTTGATAAGTCTAGGCAAGGCAGATTGCTGCTCAGTGTTATTAACAGGAAAATTGCATCACAGAACAAAGATTTGTGTAAATATTTCAGTAGACTGCAAGAAAATGAACGTCACGCTGTTCTCAGAAGGATTTTCTAAAGTGATTCTACCACAATTGCTTTCAAATATTTAGATATATTGCTGGGGTTATTGTGAGTCCATGAATTCACAATGCATGAGTAAACATGTGCATGAAATACTCCTGCATTTGCAGGGGAAAAGCTGACTGAGCAAATGAAGCCTTTTTCCATCTTGTTATCAGGTAGAAATGTTCCAGGTATTACCAGACCTTGTACTTTTAGGCATAGAAAAGCTGTTACTGTAATAGGGAGGAGTCCTTCTGGACAGGTATAATTCAGAAGAAAATTCTATATTTAGTGAGCTGTGGACAGGGATGGGCAAGGAATGTATGAGAACTCCCATGATCTGAAATGTAAAGTGACTCTCATATGTGCCGTCAAAGGGCAAAGGAAGTTGCTGTGGTTAAATGTGTCTGATGTCGCTATTATATATAGCTGTTATATACAGCTACAGTTATATACAGATAGCTCCCAGCTGTTAATCAGTTATTAACTATTATTAATAGTTAATAAGCTGTCTTAAAAATCAACCTGATACCTGGAATGTGTGATTACCTGTATTTCCCTTTAAGCCTAGTGGATGCATACATGGATAATTATGCCTATCATGAGTTCAGCAAGGTCCTAATACTTGTTTTCAATAAATACAAATGCCCCAAATGCCAAAGCCATACAGAGTGTACAGTTGTATATTAGTTACAGAATCTTATCATAAAGCTGGAAGACTCTTCCTTTCTAGACCATCAAACCATGGGCAGGATAGAAACTGTCACCATGGACTCCTATCAGAAAGCATCCCCATGTATTTTTGACCAGGTTATTTACTATTTACTCACAGAAGACGTAAGTATTGCTTACATTTTGTTAACCAAACTGCAGCTTATATTTTATGAACCATGGGCAAGTTTCTAGGTTGAAAGGATGTTTTCTTCTGATGAATTTTGTTCCTCATTCCCACTTCTCTGAACTTTTTTAATCATGCTTTCTCATTAGCAGAATATACTTGATTAACTCACTTGTTTAATGAGGTGCTTTGGGATGATAAAGACAGAAATCCATTCTGCTGAATGACTTTGAGACGTTAAAAATTAAATAAAACTTCTAAATACCAACAGACCTCCTGCTGTTCTTTACTGGTAGTTGTTCTTTGATGTGAGAAAATATTCAGTTCCTGTTAGTGCCACGCCTTCTAGAAAAATTAATTTTCCCATTGTTAATAACAAGCATAGGCACATTGTGGCAGAAACTGGTTTCTTAGAGAAATACTGAGATTAGTTTAAGAGTAGCTCAAGATTGCCTGATTTTCAAGCAATTAACAATTTTATTAGTCTTTTATTGAGAGAAGGTAGTAATATTTATTTATCTCAAAGAAAAGTGTCAGAGGAAATAAACCTTTGCTCCTACAAAGTATTTTTTACCTTGAGGCTGCCATGCTGTGGAAGGTAAAAATGAAGCCCAGCTACAAATAGAATTGGGAAAACAAGAAGGTGGATGCTACAGTTGAGTTTTCATATCATTCATGTCATTAAAGACAACTGGAATTGATCTTTCCTGTCAAACACAATTCTCCTCTATTTTTCTGTAATTTTTTGGTGCTTTGTTTCATGGGTTTGTTGTTCTGTCCTTGTGAAGGGAGCCCAGGAGTAGAGTTACTTTATTGCATTTTATAGTGATAAAGGTCTTGGCTCAGCATTTTTAAGACAGGGAATGAGTTCCCTTTTTCCTGAAAGATGTGTTTGGAGTTCAGTGTGCACAACATCTGGATATAGCTTCAACAGCTGGCAAACTTGTTGGGGAGCATCTGCCTCCTATCAAAGCTACTTTTCATTGAGGCAGATTGAATGTGGCACTTGAAGGGGCTCATTGCATAAATGGAGATTTCTCTGGTCATTATGTGACAAGGTGATTATTTAAGGGCACGGATTTTGCCAGTTTTCATGTAGGGCCTAGTGCCCTGTAGATGCTGTCGGAGGCAAATGCAAGAGACATTTAAAAACGGTCAGGAATGATGTGGATAAAGAGGAAAACAGGGAAGAAAATTTAGCAGGGTCCTACTTTGTAGATATTTGCTACTGATCTTCTAAAATGCTTGAACTGAACTTCATAGTTTTGAATTAAATGCTTCATTCAACAGATTATTCTACTCTAATGGATGTTTAAGATTGATGCAATTTTTAGAGCCCTTTCAAAGTCAAACCTCTCATGAAGGTGATTAATTCTTTACCTATGGTTTTCCTTTCATTTGTTTTGATCAGGTATACTCTATTGATGAATTTGGTAACTGAATCTAATGAAATCTCACCATGTTTCTACAATATTAGCATGTAATTCTGTGCTCTTATCACTAGATATGACTCAGTGATACCTTTATAGAAGGAGTAATAACTTGGATTTGGCCAGTGATCTCCCAAAATTACCATCTTACACCATTGTTTCTCAAGAAAGGATTTTAAGAGAGTCTTACTGAGTGGGCACAACCAAAAATGCCTTCAGAGGAAAAGTCTGTGAATGGTTTCCTAAGAGGTGATTACGCAGCTGTGGATAGGAGGCTGAAACTACCTGCACCCTTCCTGCATTTTAGCAATAACATTGAGACTTTGGGTAAGGACATTTTTTCTGACTCACGGTAAAATCCTTTCCCATCCTCATTTGTTCTGGGAATTCCATCTTTATTTGGAGAGTGAAGAAAGAGCTCTCTAGATGTGCACAAAGACATACCAGCAGGAGGATCTGCTGAGCCTGCTGTCAGCACTTGTCCCTTGGTTCTCATAGGCTTGTGTTGTGTTTGGTCGGTGAACCTCAATGTGGTTAAGATTTCCAATGAAGTTTCCTAAAGCTCTCAGGTATCTGAATATCAAGAACTCCTAGGAACTGACTGCAAGTTTTTTTTTCTCCCTACTCCCATCCTGATGGGAGTAGGAAGAAAAAAATGATGACGTTTGACATCCATTTTAAAAGTCAGGAGGCACAGATTGCATTTTCTGGGTGAGCTCAGTTGTATCCCTGGCTTACAGGGGGGACTGGGATATCTATCCAGGATCTCGGTGGAAAAACAGTTCCGTTCTATTGTCACTTGTCACTGCTTCCTTGTAGCTGTTTATCCAGTTGTTCTGCTGTGGTCTTGCCACCAAACATGCTAATGCCATTAATGGAAATGGATGAGAGAACTTCATTTGTTCCAGAGAGTTTTCCAGGAGAGGGCAGCCATAGTTAATTCTGGGTCAGTTGGTGCAATACAATGTGAATATAGATTACTGGCAGCGTTTGTCTGCGGCGCTCTATTGCCCAGCATGATTTCTGTGCTTGGTTCTCTTAATTTGTTCTTTTGTTTGGATTGCAAGTGCATTAAAAGATGGACTTTTTCACAAATTAATGCTGGAAACGACAACCCACATAATAGAGTGGTTAACTCCCAGCGCCGTGTACTTGCTGAAATTGCAAATGCTCTTGGGAACAGTTTCCATTATAAGTCACTGTTTGCTTTATATACTTTCCAAACAATGCATGAGCTTCTCTCAACTCTCTTACTTCAAAGGTATTTTTGGAAAAGTATCTCCTAAACTGTTGCGAGACCTGAAAAATTCTGGAAAAAACTTCCCTGGCACTGAAAACTTCTACTTCTTTTGTTTAGAAAGGATCAGGACAAAATGATCCTCTCTCCTTTCCTCTTTGCATAATCAGGATGCATATAAAGCCTCTCTTGGTTTGAATGTAAGGATGGTAAGTTAGCACTGAGGGGCAAATCCCACATGCAGAGTTTGGAGCTGTGCTTATGCAAACAGCAGCACTGATGCAGATGGCATCAGGAGGCTTTATTTAGTACTGCCCTCCCTGGGGCACAACTTTGACACAACTTCTGGGGCTGGGATGGCAACCAGGATCCCTGGAAGTACCCTCAGGCTCTGCAAGAAGAATTTCCTTTTGATATGGCATGGGTAACTTCCTTTCTGCCTTTCTTAAATCAGTTCAAACCATCTTCTTTTTTTTTCTTTCTTTTTCTTTTTTTTTATTTTTTAATTTAACATTCCCCTCCCCCTCACCTTTTTTTTTTTTTTTTCTTCACAGCTAAGTAAAAACCATTTGCCAGACCACTACATAATGTAAATCCATGGATTTTTTATAAAGTTAAAATCAGGTCTCAGCAGGTGATGGGACTTGGGAGGATTTTCTGTTCTGTTTTGTAGGTGGAAACACGATTGCAGTTCTTTACACTTCACATGTAAATTCACAGAACGATACGTGACTTCAGAGATAGACTAAGGAAGCTGTCCTAGGGTAACTTTATGATGCTTGTATCCCCAATCGTCTGTTCTGTTTGTGCTGTATATTGAGTCCTGTGCCTTTAAGACTGGTTCTAAGAGCAAGGAGAAGCGCGGAGTTTGTTTTGAGAAAACTGCCCTGACTCCTCCACATTCTTCTGCCGGACAGGCGTGTTCGGCGGAGGCTTGGAGAGACCTGCAGGACAGAGATCTTTTTTTTTGCTTTTAGTTAGTTTCAGCTAGCTAGGGCAGAGAAGTTCCCCTGGACTGTTTTTTTTCCTTTTTCTTGGAACTGTTTAAACCTGCCTCTGGACTGAAAACCCAGGGGGAGCACTGGGGGCTGCACCTGCGGCCCACCGGGGCCTGGGACCTCGGCATTTTCCAGCAGCGCCGGAGGGACTGGGACTGAGGAGAGACTGAGAGAGAGCCGAGCTCCACCCACGGCAAGGACTTTCTCAGTTTGCCATCTCACTTCAGAAGGAGAGGTCTTATTGTTTCATATTATTCATTCTTTATACTTGTATGCACTTCATTTGTTTAGTAAAATAGTTTTTTCCACTTTCCTCCAAAGGGGTTTGTTTTTCTGTCTTTTTTTCTAGACCGGTTAGAGAGAGGGGCCACTTGGGTTTGCTTCCTTAAAAGGATCCTATACAGGGGTTTTCTCCCAAATTTGTCCCAAACCAAGACAGAAGCCATAAAGTCTTTCCATACACTGAATTTTGAAGACTTTCAGCTTCAGTTTTTTCAACTTTGTCAACTTCCTATACTTTACAACCTCATTTCATTTCCTGGGAGTTCTACTAATGTGTATCAAATGTACCTACACAATCTCAAAATACATTAAACCATGGAAAGATTGTGCCAGAGAGGCCTTGTCAGATGATGGCAGGCTCTTTGCCTGAAGTGGAGGTGAGGAACTAATAATTTCTCATTCTCTGTTTCAATGTCCATGAGTCTCTAGAAGGTGGGAGCAGCCACCATACTGTGTCTGAAGATGAGCTGATAGCTCTGGCTGGCCTGTGCACAGAGCCTTTGGGAAAATAATTCTTAGAAAAGGGACCTTAATCAGCTGCCTCACTATGCTGATTTGCACATAATTGTGTCTGTCTTTTAAAAGCCAGAGATAAAAGAACGGAATTTGACACCTTGCTCATTGCTCATTTTCCCAGCAGCTCTCCAGGCTGGAGCACAGTTGCAGGGTTTGAGCAAGGAAAAAGGTTTTGCCACCCAGTTTGTCAATGAAAATGAGGAAGGTTTGCAGGAATGCTTTGCAGCACTTGACAGAGGAAGCCCAAGGCATGGTTCGAAGTCTTGGGTATGGAGAGGATTTAATTTTTTACTCTGCCTAACTGAACTCAGTGTTTCTTTTCTTCTCTTCCCCAACAATGTCGTATTTGCAGTTTTATTTAAACACAAAGTTTTCATCCTCTGTGCACTCTGTTGTGCTGGTATTTGAGGTTTCCTTTCCCTCAAAATGCAGAGAGACGGAGTGACGGGAAAAAAAAAGGATTTCTAGGCTCTTACATTAAGTCTTTTCTCAGAGAATTCTCCTTTAAACAGAATTATTTTTATTTCAATTTACTTTTCCTTATGGTTGGGTTTTCTTTTATCCCCTCTACACTCTTTCTGCATGTCCTGTTAAATCCTCAGGCTTACCTTTAGTTTAGTGTATTCCTTGTAAGGAGCTGGTACCTCAATGAGCCAGCATGGGGATTTTGAAAACTTACAATTAAGATGGTTTTCTCTATCTTCTGGAAGTCACCTTCCCTTCTTACTTCTTTTTGGTCGCTTATTAATTCATTTCAGCTTAGTGAGAATTCCTTACTTCTCTTCCCAGGACAGGGTAACTCCTCCCTAAAATGTCTCAGTGTCCCCATGTGGAAAGCTGTATCTTTGGTATAGATATAGATATATACCACTTACATATAAATATACGTATGTCTGTGTTGTATGTTATTAAGATACATACGGTATAGGTTAAAAAAAAAAAAAAAAAAAAAAGGTGAGCAGGGAGGAGGAATAGGTAACATAATATAACAGAGTAATGAGGGAGAAGTAGTTTTGCACACAGTTTGTAGCCCACAGGGTAGCAGTGAGCACAATTTGCCACCCCTGCAGCAATCACCAGCTTTCTGTGGTATTACTGTGTGACCTTAGCGATGGATTTCAGCTGGCGCAGTAGGACACTGTGGATCATTTTGTGGGAGTTCAGCCGGGCTGAGCTTACTGCTACAATCTAGAAAGCTGGGAGTGAGATCCTTGCAAGGCGCCTTGTGAGCAGAGCCAGGTCGTGAACCTACAGGATGATATTTGGTGCAAGGGCTTCAGGAGAATAGAAAGTTAGGAGGTGTCAAAAGCGGAGCTCAAGTGACTTTCATTTTTAAGGCATATAATTCAGTTAGTTCTCAGAGAGGGGCTTGGCAATGTAGGCAGAGCAAAAAGGTCAGTTTTGGAGAAGTTTTCTAGAAAAGTGGCATCGGAATTTTAATCACGGACTGGAGGTATGAGTCATGAGAGGACATCAAGTCAAAGTGAAAAGCTGAGATTGGCAGGAAGGAGTTCTGATTTTATTTCTGATATTAAGACAGATATGGGGAGAAAGGACTTCATGAAAAATTCAGGAGCTAGGTTTTGAGCATGTTCAGTTTTAGAAGTAGTAAATTATTAACAGAAATATCTCCAAGAAAGGCCAAAAGTAGTTTGGTCTGATGACTCTAGGCTTAAAGATTTCTTGTTTTCTCTAAGCTTGATTGTTATTTGAGTGTTCATATCCAATCTAGCAAGGAAAAATAGGATTTGTGTCAGAGAGGATGACTGGAAACTTCCATCTTCGTATATCTATTATGGCAGTTCTTCTATGCATTCAAATTGGATTTGAGACAGGTCATGATACAGCAGCAGGATGCAATCAGAATAAGGAAGTCATAGTCGGGTTTTGAGTGTTTCCAGCTCGCATCTGCCTGGATTATTGTCTCATGCCTTCATGCAAAAGTGGACTAATCATACATGGGGAAAATGGGAAACAATTAACACAATCCATTGGCAAGTGCAACAACTAAGAGTCATCAGACTCAAATAAGCGTGAGTGAAATGTAAAGAAACTTCATGAAGAATATGTTCATTTTAGTGGGCACCCCTGCTTCTGAGCACCCCCAGGTGTGGGCACTGGGCACAGGTAGTCTGGTAACCACTTGTCACCCCTGCCCTGCACAGAGTGCCACGAAGGCAGTGTCTGTGCCTGGCCTTGTTTGATATCCCGCATTTAGCTCAGCTCATTGCATTTCAGTCCCTGGCTGGGCTAAAGGAGGCCCCTGAGTCTCAGTGTCCTACTGCTCATGTTTACACAGCCACTGAAATGTGGTAAATCATCTACCTGCCTGTTAATAGGCGTTATACATTATCTCGTACCAGGCTGTGGCTGACCTACAAGGACACAAACATTCTTACGGCCTGGACATGCAGTGTCTCATGGTTATTTTTTAAGAAAAGTGTGGAAAATGAGTCACAGACCCACAATTTTTTTCAAATAATCATTATAACTTTTTTTTTTTTTTTCTGCTTACTTAAAGCATCTGCACCAGTGTCTCTGTACATCTGGGCATGGAGACACTGCTGTCTCATCTCTCACCTGCATTTGAGTTCCTTCTGCTTCAGACAGTACCTCACAGATCTCTTCCTACAGGCCTCAAAAATGACAATGATGCTACAAATAGGATTAGTTTAGCCAGCAACTTGAAAAAAACCAAAACTCCCTGTTAGCTGTTACCTCTGTAAGAATCCGCACCGCTGTGTGCTTGTTGAGTGGGGGTAATGCAGAAATACCGTTCCCCACTTGAAGTGGTAGAAAAATCCAGGAAAAATTTCCACTTCCATATTGCCATATTCCTGTGTGACTGAACTTGGGACATATTTGACTTTGCATGCACAGAATTGAGTACAGCAGCCTAGGTTTTTTGTCTCTGCTGTTAAATAGGCATTACTTCTCTTGTCAGCAGCTGTAGTTCACTGCCATCTCCATAGCAAATGTGCCACAATCACCATCCTTATCACTGATTTCTAGAGCAGGTAACACTCCCTGGAGGTCTGCAATCCATCAGTGTCTAGACTAAAACCTGCTCTGAGGCTGAGACTCGCTCCCAAAACCGCACAAAGTTCTACAGACTCCTTTTTACCATTAACTTTTGCAGCCACAAGTCAGAAACTCTGACCAAGTTGGCATGAGGCTTTTCAAAATCTCTTCTACAGAGGGAGAGGTTTATCAAACATCCATCACTGCAGAATGGCAGGAACAAAGGAGAAAATTATTAAGCAACCAGTGAGGAAAGAGATGATTTGCTTTCGTAAACTGTCGGTTAAGTCATGTCATGGTGTGATTTTTTAGGTTTGTCCTGTTGCAGAGCCAGAAGTTGGACTCAATGATTCTTGAGTGTTTCCTTCTAATTCAGGGTATTCAGTTCTGTTCCTGCAGAGGTTTTTGCACAAGGCTGCCAATGTACCAAAACCAGTGTTATACGATGCATCCTAATATGTTTTAGTTTTGTTTAAATGTAATATAGGGCTTTTTTTTCCCCCTCTATTTTTTTTTTTCCCACACAGGGCTGGATAAGAATGCTCTGAAAGTAGTCCTGACACAGACAAGCTATAAAGTTTTCAATAACTTAAAATAACATGCAAATTCCAGGCTTGTGAAATTTCAAACACAAGACCACACACTGTATGCCAGCCTGACCTCCTGCCTGGGTAGCAGATAATAAAAAGAAATTTTGTCAAACCTGCTTGAATGAACAGATAAAAAAGGGTTGGTCCAAATTCATAAATGAGACTATTTAAACACACTGGGGTGATGTCATGGAATATTTTAAAACAAGTCAAAAGGAGCTCATACTTACTGGAAAACACAGAGCTTTGAGAATCTTAAAATTTTAAAGATCTGTCTTTGAGCATTTACATTAGGACTGGACACAAGCAGTATAAACTCTGAAGTGATTTTCACTTGATAGCAAATTGGGCAAAGCACCAAATCACAGGTTATCTTGGCTGCCAGAGAATGAGACAAGCAGGTGCCATCCATGTGCCAGCAATTTCTTAGGGAAGGAGAAATGTCTGTCATAAAAGGCATGTGTGAAGTAAAATAACTCCCACCAAAACCAGGGAGGTTAAACTGAACTGACACATTTCTGAGATAAATCTGTGGCTAATGTGCGTTCAGGTTTTAAGATCCCAAACAGAAGCTGGAGGCACTCAAACCCCAGAGCACGAGTCATGTTCATGCTTCCCTCCTCAGCCAGCGTGATGCTATTATTTGGAGTTAATGGAGGAAGGTTGTACCACATTTAGATGTTCATAGCCAAGATCAAATAGTGCTAAAACTGAATGCTGGTCACATGTCTTGGAGTTTAAAATTGGCCATAAACATTGCACCAATTGGGAGGAAGAAATCTTACTCAGGGCAAATGACAAGGTTGAGGAATTCTTTTGCAAGGAAGTCCCATGGGATGCTGCAGCATCCTCAGCCTGTTGCCATCACAGAGTTAAGAACAGACACAAACTGGGAACAATTTGGCAAGAAAATAATGGGACCAGTTGGGACCTGTCATCAGCATACTGGGCACTGCAAAAGAGTGATTAAATAGGAAGACACGGACAATTATCAAAGACTAATTGCTTATTGTTGCTAGAACTATATTTTAAATGTGTTTTTCTTTTTAATTGCTTTTGGAGGAAATAAAGTGTCCTTAATTTAATTCTAAAATGTTTGGGAATGGGAAGTCTGCCAGGAACGGGGTAGCTCAGAGGTCTTGTGAAAGCAATTGCCTCTTTCACCAGCCTATATTCATTTCCAGTTATCCCATCCTCTGCCAACTTTCCTGTTTTCTGGTTCATGCCCCGATGTTGGCTGAGGTCTCTGGGTTGTTGGTGCTTGCAGGAAACTGCAATAGTTTGTTCATATCCTTTCCTGTATTTTTCATTCATCACTGTCCAAGGGCCTTGACCCAAAGAGGATCTGAACTCTTCAGGTCCACAGGGGGTTTGGAGCAGCAGGCTCTGAGTATAAGGGCAGTTTTTAGGACAGGACTAGCAGTGGTTGACAGGGTGAGAGATCTGTGTAGTTTGAACCTGTTACAACACAAACATCTGTATACCTCTGTGCTCTGGTACTACTGACTGCAGGGAAATTCATCAGGGGCTGAATTTTCCTCACTATTGTGTCAGTATAACAATGAATAAATATGAGGATGTTATTCCAAATTAAGATGTTCAGGTTTGGTGCAAGAAGCAGGTCCAAATCACAGACAGAAGGTTTAATGCAAAGAGCTAGAAGGGTCTTGTATTATTAAATAACCATTCAGCTTTTTCCTGATGAAAGTGACAGGGAACACATTT
>NW_026690399.1:0-33074 GCF_015227805.2 Hirundo rustica | reverse complement strand
AATGCCAAGCCAGTAATATAAATGGATTCAAGCTATGAAATCTGTAATTATTTATCATTATAAAAATTATTCCAAAGAGTTGAATCTGTCATTGTGTTTAAACAGTACCAATAGAGCACGTATTTAGTGTCACTGTCTGTTGTGACACAATTTTTGCTCTTAATTGCATTTATATCTGGAAAGATTTTTATGAAATAGTTATATTTCTACCATATAGAAGATATTTATTTAATATATAACCTATAGCTATAAAATATATTACTACTATGATATTCATTTTTATATATAAATAAAGCAATTGATGGTGTCTCTGTGTCTTGAGGACACATGATTCTGTTCTATAGTTAGTGCATTTAGAAGCGGCAAGCCGGAAGCTGCTTTGCTCTTGATTCAATAAACCAGTATATTGCAGAATCTGGATCGTGCTAGACTTTATTGATCTCAAGCAGACCTAGAGTACGCAGAGTTGTGAATCCGGGCTTGTGAACTGTGTCCTTGTCATCAGCCAGACTCAGAGGGCTGAATTGGTTCTAGTGAGAAATTAAGCCCAGCTGGCGCCGGCCCCTGTGATCACAGAATCACAGAAGAGCTTGGCTTGCGAGGGTCCTTAGAAACGGTCTTGTTGCAGCCCTGCTGCCAAGGGCAGGGACTGCTTCCACTAGGCCGGGTTGTTCCAAGGCCCGTCCAAGCCCCGCCTGGAAGACTGCCAGGGATCCAGGGGCAGCCACAGCTGCTGTGGGCAGTGTGGGCCAGGGCCTCAGCAGCCTGAGAGGCAGGAATTTCTTCCACATCTCCAGCCTAAGCCTCCCTCTGTCAGTGGGAAGCCAGAGGCCCTGGTGCTGTCCCTGCAGGCCCTTGTACACGGCCCCTCTGCAGGTCTCTGCTGGGGCTCGTGCAGGGCCTGAAAGGCTGCAAGAAGGTGCCCCTGGAGAAGGCCTTGCAGAGCCCTGGGGCCAGGAGTGCCGCCGTGAGGGCAGCAAGCAGGGCCTGCTGTGGCCGTCGGGGCGGGAGGGCACAGGGCGGGCGCTGAGGCCCTGCCAGCTGGAGCTGGGAGCTCTGGAGTGCGGCTGGCAGAGAGCCGTGGGAGATCCGTGCAGCAGCAAGGGCGCTCAAGGGGTTCCAGATGTGCTAGAAACCAGAGAGGAGCTTGAGAAAGGGCACTGAGGGATTAGGACATCTCCCCGTGTGTAAAAAGCTTCACAACCCCAGAGGTTTATGTCTGGAAAAGACACAGAGGAATCCTCGAATGGTATTCGAATCAAGGGAGATGCCACATGGGACATTTCCTGAGGGGTTTGTTTGTCTGGAGTATTTTGTTGAGGCCCAGGACAAGGGCCGCCGCCTCCTTTTTTAACCTAATTCCTCAGGTGCACCTGGGAATCACCCTCTTCCTTCCCCAACTGCCCGGAGCTTACTTGCGAAGGTAGAGACTTCCCAAATTGCCTACTCTACGGCCCCCTCTAAAATGCACCCTCTGTTTTACATATATATATATATATATATATATATATATATAAAACCCTGCAGAAGGCACGGGCAAGGAAGGAGAGGCACTGTGGTTGCCATCTCTGTGTAGGGGGGGTTTCCACTCTCTAAAGCTCAGTAGTGGTGGTGATGGGCTGGAGTGGTTTTGGGTAGGAAGCAGGAGGAAGGCCTACAACACCAGCCTGTGACTCTCAGAAGGCTGTTGATCACTGCAGTCTGTGTAGCTGTGCGTGTTTATGCACAAAAAGACTGACCAGTATATGTGGACCTGGTCACACAAGATACATCTTTCTAATGCAGAAGGTCTTGTAATTGCGCTGGGAACCTCTTTCTGGAGCAGAAAAAACGAGCAGTCTCCCAGACTGTCTGGTACACAAGTGGTGGCGGGGAAGCAAGAGGGGGCTGTCATGCTCATCCTTCAGAACAGCAGCAAGCCTGAAACCATAGTGCACTTTTTAGAGCTGCTAGTAGGCAAGACTGTCGTTTTATGGGACGGGTCATTCATATAGGACATTCTTGTATTTATGGGTGCATCTCAAAGGGGATGTTCAGTTTCTTTCTAGGATCCCTTACTTCTTAGGCCCTCTTGTTGCAATTTGCTTTCTAGATCAGTTATTGCCAGACGTAGACAACACAAAAGAATGAGACCATAATTCCGTTTAATGGAGCATAGCAAACTAAACTGCTTTATCACCAATAAATAACGTACTGTCTTGGTTTTGAAAAGACAGGTGTCTGCTATGGAGAGGCAGGCCTCTCTAGGAAATGAGGAATTTGAATCCTTCCCTCCGTGTTATTATAATTTGGAAAATTAAAAATAAAACTTTTCAGTCAGAGCTATGGGGAAAAGGAATAACAGTCTTTTACTAGTAAATATAACAGGACAAACAAAAAAACCAACAGCAATTATAACAATAGTCGAACAGAACCAAGAACCCCGAGGGCAAACGGTGGAAGCTCCGGCGCTGATGGCTGGAAGCCGGGCACGGCGGACTGTCCTCCGCAGGCAGGGGGTGTCCTCGGCAGGCAGGGGTGGCAGTGCCGGAGAAGCTGCAGCTGCGAGACCCAGGCTCACCCAAAATCCAGCAGGACAGCGAAGAAAACTCCGAATTCCTGGGTGCTCCAACAGATGGTAGAATTCCCAGGGCCAGACCCCTCCGTTACCCGTGGACTCAGCAGCCAGCCGTTCTTCTGATCGGTGATCCTCACGGAAGAGAAGAGAGCGCGATGATACCCCCCCCACACTCAGCTCTTCCGGAGCTTTTTTCCCTCCCCCCAAAAACTTAAGTTATCAGTTCTTTTGTCCAGGTTAAGTATCTCTGAGCATTATATCCCTAGCCAGCTTGGGGTCGGGGGGGAAATCTACAGGAGACTTACCTCAACACGTACCTAGAAAACAACTAGGAAAGAAAAGAACAGGATTTATATGTGGTCTTTTAGGATGAGAATGGGACTGTAGTGCTAAAGTCTTTGGACGGGAAAAACTTTGGAAATGTGAGTTGTCTGTTAAGGAAATAAAATGTGAAATCATGCAAAATAACTTACTGTTTATCTTTGCTCACTTGTCTACTTCCTCGGCTTTCTTTTCCTGTGCTCCTCCACTTGCTTTGTCTGAAGAAAAAAAGTCCCTCCTTATAGTCGGTTGGCTTCATGAGCCAAGGGTTTAATAAAGGGGACTGAAGTTTTCATTTTCAGCCCCCTCTCCTCCATGAATGGAGAATGACAGTGGAGAGTAAAACATTGAATTCTTACAGGCAGTTTAAGGCCTGGTCAAAAGTCTTTCTCAAGGGGATTGTTTGGAGGGGAAAGTCGAAACTTCTGCGCCAGTTTCAGTAGTGATAGGGCAATTTGGAGGGGACACATTTGATTTCTCAGCATCTCTGGATGGATTTTCCGATGACAGCTCTTGACGGGCTGCAGAAACATCAGTGATGTGTGAGGAAGGCGCTGGGAGGCTGCTGCTCATGGAAGGCTTGAAGCAGAAGACAGCAAATGCACAAGTGAGTTGATCTCAGTGCACTCACAGTTTTTAGGTGACAAAAGGTGTAGGATGGGTCTCGAGAGCCCGTTGGACAGAGGGGAAAACACCAACAAAGAGTGAGCTCCAACAAGGGATTGTAGAATCTCTTCCTCTGGGCCACTTTACTGCCAGAGGGACTCAGAGAGCTTCCCCGACCAGTCCGGATCCTACATGTGGAATGAGAGCCACCTCTTCATTACTGAGCAATAGTCTTCTTCTGGGGCACGCAGCTGCTCCTGGCATAGTATGAGGCCAATTTTGCAGCCATGCAGTGTCAGCCACCGAGCCTCACGCCACCGCTCCTCTCTTCCGTTACAAGTGTGTTCATTCACTCTCCCATCGACAAGCTTTGTTTTCAGGATCCAAATGGTGAGGAGGGAGGACTCCCTGGCAGTGTTTAACCACTGCCAAGCTCCCCATTGTCATTTCTATTTGTTTGGTAATTCCCAAGAACAAGCACTTTCCATAAGAAATCCATTGTACTTTTTGTTTTTCTTTTGGGAGGCCCCTGAAGTGCTTCAGAAATGGCACTTAACTGATGTGCGCAGTCTTTCTGTGAGGTAGGTGTGCACTGGTTTGGGCTGAGGTATTTTCTTCACAGCAGCTCATGCAGGTTAGGTCCACGTTAGGTTTTGGCAACCAATTGAAGAAGAAGGGTTGTTGTACCTTCTCGTCCCTTTACCTTTTATCCAAGTTCCTCTGAATTTCTAAGCTAGCCCAATGAGAACACCTGCCTTCTACTCACTCAGGATATTCCAGGGCTTTTCACCTCTGATCAGAGCCTGCTTGGAGGAATTGTTTCCTGACACGGCCTGTTGAGTTGCTCTGTGCTCTAAGTTTGCAGCAGAGGGGGCAGAGCCATTCCGTGTGACAAACGGCAGCAGTGCTCTGTTTTTATTGGAGATTTCATCAAACTTTTCTTCTGCTTGGGTCCATCTCATTTGCTCCAGTGGTATTCCTGCTTTGCAGTTCTCCAGCTTATCTTTCAAGGTCTTTTTACATGCTTTTTAGTTTTGCTTGGGCCAAGCCCAACAGATTGAGCTCGCCTAACTTTTCTTCACCAACCAGCGCATGTGCCCAAGTCTTTGTTGCTCTGAGTTCATGGCTACTTCACAGGAAACAAAGCACCTCACTTGAGATTTCTAGAGGTGAGAAGCAACCGTGGAGTTAAAAAGTCATTTACCCATGTTAGCCAGGCGTTGCCAAAGCCGGATAGGGTTGTCCTTTTCTTTTCTCTTTCAGTTCTTATCCTAGAGGAAGATTTCCACTGCACTTAATACAGGTTAGTCGATGTTTCCTGACCTCTTCACCATGAGATCAAGATGATGTCAGGGCTGATATTCCTTTCTTTTGCCAAATGGTATTCGATTAAAATAGGCAAAGACATCTTGCAAGGAAGCGGTCTTTGTGAGAGGGAAATGTATATTCAAGTGACTTTCTTTGCCCCATCCGGAGCATGCTCAGAGAAGAGGACAGCACCCAACCTGTTCTAGACGGCCCCAGGGACAGACCTTGTTGCTGCAGCTATTTTCCTGGGAGGCACATGGAGGGCAACTGGGAGTGATAAAAACCCTGGAGGAGAGAGTTCAGTGTGGGATGAAGGATTCCCTGTAGGCAAGTGCCAGTCAAAGGTATCCAAAATTCAAGCGGAACAGAAGCAGCTCAGCACACACTGACCTAGCAGCCCTCTCCCCATACACCTTCATTTGTTTTTCACCTCACGGGGAATTCAAGGTTTTGCCCAAACTGGGACCTTGCTGAGGGCAAAGGCCAAGGCCAGGATAGGGCTCTCACTTGTGCTGCCAGTGCCATGGAAGGCTCTGGGGTAAAAGGGCATTTCTTGGCTGCAGGGATCCCATCGCCACAGCGCGGCCTTGCAGGTTAGCCAAATGCACAGGGACGTCCTGGCACATGGGGAGAGGGTTTGAAGTGAAAGTCAGTGAATGGAGTTAAATGGAAATGCAAATGAGTAGGGCAGAAGTGTTGATCTGCCTGAGGGTAGGAAGGCTCTCCTCAGGGATCTGGAGTAGTGTAATTGATGGCTCAAGTCCACCTGTATGGGATAGGAGAAGGAAGAAGGCTGGCTGCTGCACTTTGGCCTCTCCCACCCCATGCAGTGCTACGGGCTGGGGGAAGAGGGGTTGGAAATTGTCAAGAAGCCAATGGCATGCCAGCTTCTGTCAGAAGCAGTGTGGCCAGCAGGAGCTGAGCAGTGACTGTTCTCCCGCACAGGGCACCGGTGAGGCTGTGCCTCAAATGCTGCATTCAGTTTTGGTCCCCTCACAACGAGAAAGACACGCAGGTGCTTGAGTGTGTGCGCAGAAGGGGAATGGAGCTGGCAAAGGGTCTGGAGCACAAGTCTGATGAAGAAGGCCTGAGGGAGTTGTGAGTGTTTACAAAAGTGGAAAAGCACCTCAGAGGGGACCTTATCGTTCTCCACAGCTTCCTGAAGGGAGGCTGTGGCCAGGTCAGTGGCATTATATTCGCCCATGGAACAGACAATATAACCAGAGGAAATTGCCACAAGTTGTGCCACGGGAGCTTTAGATTGATTGGACTCTTTCAAGAAAAAGCATATCAGTCTTGGGAATGGGCTGCCCAGGGAATTTGCACCACCCCAGAGAGATTTCCAAGTCATGTGGGTGTGGCATTTGGGGACACCATTGATTGGTGGAGTAGGCAGCGTAAAGTTTGCAGGTGGACTGTGTGATCTTCAGGGTCTTTTCCAAGCTCGACGGCTCCGAGATTGAACTGTAGCTCAGCATGGAGTCAGGGCTTAGATGCAATGATCCTCAAGGCTGCCTTCCAGCCTGGATATCGATGAGATTGCCAATAGAGGGCAGCTGATAAGAAAGACAAAGGAAAGACCAAGAGAAGTAGTTGGAAGAAGATTCACTCCAAGGCTGCCTTAACCCGTGCACCAGAGCCACTCTGACTGGCTGAGCTGGGGTGGGGGCAAAGGGCGGGGCTGGCCTGGCCTGGCTGTGGTGTCCTGTGACACCTGTGACATCACGGGGCACATGTCACAATGGGGGCAGCTATTCAAAGGCCCCAGCATGTAAGGCTGGCCGTGCATTGCTTGGGCAAGTGGTGAGTGCACACACAGTGGGGAGGCTGGGCTGGGGACAAGGGCTGGGGTAAAGAGGTTGCACCCGGGCTTGGGCTCTCCCCCTGCATGCAGGGACAGCCCCTTATGACAGAGCCTTGGGCAGGGAACACTGCTGCTGCTGCTGCTGCTGCTTGGGCAGCAGGACAGGCCTCACTGCTTGCCTGCCATCTGGGGCCCTGTCCTTCCTGTGCCCAGATCCCTGGCAACGCTGTCCCTGCTGTCCCCACTGCCAGCTGCCTCCCTCGCAGCCCCTCTCAAAGCCTTCTCTCCCTCCTCCTGCAGACCATGGATGCCTGGGTATTGTGGTTCTTGCTCTTGCAAAGCGTCCTCCAGTACCCACAGCCCGTGGGTGATGGCTTGGACGAGGTGACACGTCTGCGAATGGAGGCACGTGCCAAGTTCCAGGAAGAGGAGAAAATTCGTCTGGAGCGGGAGGTGGAGCAGCTGGCCCTGAAGCAGGGTGTCTGGGCCTGGGGAGACGTGCTGTGGTCTGCCTTGCAGCACAGGCAGGTGTTGGCTGTTGCTGGGCTCGTGTTCTTTTACTCGGCGCTGTGGTACATCTGGTGGAAAGAGAGCCTGAGGAGAGAGGAGCATGAAGAAGAAAATGATGGTGCAAACGAAGAGGAAGGCAGAAATGTGGGTGCAAACGAAGAAGATGGTGGAAATGAAGAAGAACAAGAGAATGATGTGAACAGGGAAGAAAACGACCGTGATGGCAATGCCCAGGAAGTGGACAATGCTGCCGCAAATGAAGAAGGTGGTGTTGGAAATGAAGCTGGCAACGAGGCTGCAAATGCAGCCAACAATGATGTTGGAAATGAAGTCGATAATCGTGATCTTGACGATGACATTGGAAGAAGGGTAATGGAGCGCATCCAGTGGCCTGTGCAGGACCTGAAGAAAGGATGCAGGTGGACTAGCACCTTGATGAAAAATTTTGCAATTTACTTTCAACACGCCTTGGCCAACAGTTTCTACCCAGTCCTGCATCGAGCCATTGGGGTGGGCAGTGCCTTTGAAGGTTGGAGTCCCCGTGAGCAGGATGTTGTGTACCAGGTGCTCGTACCCATGACTCCTCCCCGAGGGCACAGCTTCCACGTGGAGCAGGAGACTGCAGGGCAGAGGCACACGAGGAACTTCCGCATCCGCGTGCAGCAGGAGTGCACCTGTACGAAGGAGCAGCAGGGCAACAACATGCTGTGCTTCTTGCACCATCCCAAGGAGGAGCTGAAGACGTATCAGGATCCCAGCCTCCTCCACACCCTGTGCAAGGACTCCTACCTGGATGTGGAGAAAACTGCCCGCTGGTTCTGCCAACTGGTGAGAGCAATCTGGCCGGCTTTGCCTCAGGCACACAGCTGGCATTTAGTGCTGCTGCCCTCCAGACGCTCCTGCCAGTTCAAGGTGAGCAATGGCATAGAAAGCTACCGGATTGAGATGCTGTTTGGGGTGCGGGAAGGAGCCTCAGATGTCTTTGTAAGCAGCCAGCCTAGGCATGGCCACACCTCAAGCACTACCTGGCCAGAGTCTTTTGCCGTGGCAGAGGTGAAATTCTTCGAGTACATAGCCATGCAGGCCCCTCCTGACAGCTTGTACCTGAAAAGCCTGCAGTTCTTCACCTGTCTTCAGCTGGGCTTAGGTTTTTCTACCTACACCACAAAGACGATTGTCATGCACCTCCTGAGCATCTTACCCCCACCATGGTGGCGCAGGAGACATTTTGTGAGGCGACTGATGGATATCAGCGAGAGCCTGCGCACGTGTGTAGAAGTGAGGCGCCTCAACCACTTCATTGTGGGCAACCAGAGGCTTCCTCCGTGGATCAGTTTGCCCCCAGATGTCCTAATGGCTGGGAGCTCCAATCTCTTCCATGACCTGGCGATGGATCCAGTTGCCCACTCCAAGGCCATGAGTCAGTACGTGGATCTACGCCAGTTGCTCATGCGAATCATTAACGATGAAGAGTGAAAGAGGTGCTCCTGCACAGAGCTGTGCTTGTGAGGCTTGCACGTGGTGGCAGACAACCACCTCACAGCGCATGGGAAAAGAGGACAGAATGTGGGATACAGTGAGGGAAGGGAAAACGCTGCCTAGCCACACTAAGCCATCAGCAGCAGCAGTGTCGTCTCAACAGTCTCCCCAGCACTGGTTGGCTCCAGAGATCCAGGACCACGCAAGACGAAATCCTGTTCTTCCTGGTTTTGCTCTCAGGGGTCTGTGCGGAGAATCTAGAGCCTGAGGAGAGGCTGACACAGACCTGAGCATGCAGGACATGGAGAAAGCACTGCTCCATCGGCGGTGGCAGTTGCTGCCACGCCTTTTCTCTAGAGCAAAAGCACTCAGATGGGTGTGGATTATCACTGGTGTGGGAGACTCCAAGATCTCTGGGCAATGCCTGGGGACAAGGAGAATCTCCGTGCATTGAGTGATCCCGGGATCAGTCAATGGAAAGTGTTTCTCCTTGCCCCCGGAAGGGAAACCTTTGGGTCAGCATTGCAGCAACTGTGTTGCAGCTAACCTGACATTTTGTATATATAAGAATCTAGATTTTTATGTCATATATATATATATATGTATAATATAGAATATACTCTAAAGCTTATGAATCATCATATCAAAAAGTAAAATATCAAATGCAAGACCAGTAACAGAAGTAAGATCCAAGCTATGAAATCTGTAATTATTTTATCATTGTAAAAATTATTCTGAAGAGTTGAACCTGTCATTTTCTTTA
Source organism: Hirundo rustica (assembly GCF_015227805.2). Taxonomy (NCBI): domain Eukaryota; kingdom Metazoa; phylum Chordata; class Aves; order Passeriformes; family Hirundinidae; genus Hirundo; species Hirundo rustica. Next base: position 23,726 of record NW_026690399.1, on the reverse strand, counting down.
AACAATACAATAGAGCAGGTATTTAGTGTCACTGTCTGTTGTGACACAATTATTGCTCTTAATGCATTTATATCTGGAAAGATTTTTATGAAATAGGTCTATTTCTACCATATAGTAGATATTTATTACGTATTTATTACGTATATAACCTATAGCTATAAAATAGCAATATTTCTACTGTGATATTCTTTTTTTATATACAAATAAAGCCATAGATGGTGTCTCTGTGTGTTGAGGACACACGATTCTGTTCTATAGTTAGCGCATTTCGAAGCGGCAAGCCGGAAGCTGCTTTGCTCTTGCTTCAATAAACTAGTATATTGCAGAATCTGGATCGTGCTAGACTTTATTGATCTCAAGCAGACCTAGAGTACCCAGAGTTGTGAATCCGGGCTTGTGAACTGTGTCCTTGTCATCAGCCAGACTCAGAGGGCTGAATTGGTTCTAGTGAGAAATTAAGCCCAGCTGGCGCCGGCCCCTGTGATCACAGAATCACAGAAGAGCTTGGCTTGCGAGGGTCCTTAGAAACGGTCTTGTTGCAGCCCTGCTGCCAAGGGCAGGGACTGCTTCCACTAGGCCGGGTTGTTCCAAGGCCCGTCCAAGCCCCGCCTGGAAGACTGCCAGGGATCCAGGGGCAGCCACAGCTGCTGTGGGCAGTGTGGGCCAGGGCCTCAGCAGCCTGAGAGGCAGGAATTTCTTCCACATCTCCAGCCTAAGCTTCCCTCTGTCAGTGGGAAGGCAGAGGCCCTGGTGCTGTCCCTGCAGGCCCTTGTACACAGCCCCTCTGCAGGTCTCTGCTGGGGCTCGTGCAGGGCCTGAAAGGCTGCAAGAAGGTGCCCCTGGAGAAGGCCTTGCAGAGCCCTGGGGCCAGGAGTGCCGCCGTGAGGGCAGCAAGCAGGGCCTGCTGTGGCCGTCGGGGCGGGAGGGCACAGGGCGGGCGCTGAGGCCCTGCCAGCTGGAGCTGGGAGCTCTGGAGTGCGGCTGGCAGAGAGCCGTGGGAGATCCGTGCAGCAGCAAGGGCGCTCAAGGGGTTCCAGATGTGCTAGAAACCAGAGAGGAGCTTGAGAAAGGGCACTGAGGGATTAGGACATCTCCCCATGTGTAAAAAGCTTCACAACCCCAGAGGTTTATGTCCGGAAAAGACACAGAGGAATCCTCGAATGGTATTCGAATCAAGGGAGAGGCCGTGGGACATTTCCTGAGGGGTGTCTGGAGTTGTTGAGACCCGGGAGAAGGGCGCAGCCTCCTTTTTTAACCTAATTCCCAGGTGCACCTGGGAATCACCCTCTTCCTTCCCCCAACGCCCGAGCTACTTGGAAAGTAGAGACTTCCCAAATTGCTTACTCTACGGCCCCCTCTAAAATGCGCCCTCTGTTTTATATATATAATCTTTTACTCATTTTTCTTCTGAATTTTTTTTTTTTTTTAATGTGCAACAGGAAAATAAATCTGTTCCATAGAGAGAAATCACCCTGACAATGAGGTTGAAATATGCCTGGAATCACAATCCCCTATTATATCTGAGCTCTTTGTGGTACTTTATCAAATTTCTCATGCAAGTTCATATTTTCTCTGATGTCTGTTTGAAAGTGGCTTCTTTTTTGTTTGGAACAACATTAAAAGAGGCAAAAGTAAAGTTGATTCTGACTTAACCAGAGCAAATTCTGCCTGTTTAATCTTCTTTTTACTGGTGGTTCGCCTCTGAAATTAAAAAGGTGTAATAAAAATTTTTTTCACAGCCTATTCACTCCCAAGGGCTCAGGCATTGTGTTCTGTCCAGTTCCTTTCTTAGTTTTCAGCAAAATATTGAAAAAAAATCCATACACATCTGTTTGCTTAGCTTGTAAACACATGAACTTAAAGCTTTTCAAGAGGTGTTAGCAATTGGAGTTGCTATGTCTGATTTTTTGAGATTTTCTAGGTAACATTATAAACTGTTTACATTCAGTTCACTTTTTTTGGTTTGTACGTTTCTAATTTCCACACAACTTGAACAACAGTGAGAGGCTGTACTGGATTATGTAACCTAAAAATGTGTATTCTGTTTCATCTGTTGAAAGCTGTTTTTTGGGAGATATTTTATCCTTCTCTTGTAACCCCAGGGGGCTTGATGTCTTCTGTTAATGGCCCAGCCATTAAACCCAGGTAGGGCAGTGTTTCTTATCTCTTTCACCACTCCTCCATTCTCCAGGGGGACATCTTCTGATAATGAGCCATTAGGGCCCACCAGTGACATGACACATTCCATCATCCCATTGTAAGATGCTCCACACAGTGGGGGAGAAGCCAGCTGTTCCCAGCTAGATAAAAACTGGGACTGGACACAAGGTATCCGGTTTTTCCACTGGATTCCCAGAGGAAGATCGGACCCATCTTGTCACCACTGGACTTTCTACAGGACCATCTGTACTCCACGGGACCACATCTGCTACTCCAGGAAGACTTATTTAGACTGCTTCCAACACCCTAACCAACAGGGTTCCATGTAATATCCCTGACCCTGTCAGAGTTTTTCCAGGATCTTCGTTTACTTCCTTTTTTTTTTTTTTTTTTTTTTTTTTCCCCACTACTACATCTGTATTTTCCTTTTTTTTTTCTTTTTTTTTTTTTTTTTAAATATTCCTAGTAAATAACTGTTACTCCTATTCCTATATCTTTACCTGAAAGCCCCCAGTTGCAAAATTATAATAATTTAGAGGGAAGGGGGTTTACATTCTCCATTCCAAAGGAGACTCTAGCTTTCCCTGGCAGACAACTGTCTTTCAAAACCAAGACAGATGCATCATTGCCATTCAACAAATGATTGCTTCCTCACACTGCAGAACTATCTGTCCATCTCCGAAAGGACTCTCTTCTGAGTAGATTTAGGCAGGAACATGTGCTAAAGCACAGCTTTGGATGCCTCAAACATTTCACTCCCATGCTATGGAACCCTTCCAGCTTGTTGGCGTATGCTCAGTTGTAATCCAGGGAAATCACTGCAACAGCCAAAGGCATGTTTCAACTATGATGCCTTCTTCCTGAACAACGACAATCCTTTGGAGTGCTCTATGAATCTGCTGTCTTATGGAACTGAGTATTTATAAACGTGCCATGGAAATAATATCTTGATTTGACTCTCTTTTCTGACTCCTTTGAAATGGCTGGGAAGGAAGAATGAAATGTTTGCATGCTGACAAATATTACAATCTAAGAAGCTCCAACCTGGGACCCCCAGGCTTTTCTCCCACTAAATTCTCAGGATCTCCGCATTGCTGTAATGACTGGTAGAAATCTCAGGCACTTGTGATCAGCATGGCAGTCATTCTGTGAATCATGACAGCCATCCTGATGACCCCACTCCTAATCTAGAATTTGGGGTGAACAGCACCCTGAATCCATGACCTAACATGGATTCTTAAAATTTATTTATTTATACTTGTGTTTTACCATACACATGTGTCACCGTGAACCACAAAGAAATCACACGAAGACAAGAGATTTCTGCAGAGGTTCTTCTGATCCAGCTTCCAGCTGAAAGGGTGGAGAGAAGAAGACCCCTTTGTTTATTCTTTTACTTTTATACATTTGTGGGTCTAGCAGAAGATTGGCTTTTTGGGGTTTCCACCCCTCAGCCTCAGTGGCCAGACGAGTTGTCAGTTACAATTTTTTTCAGGTTAGAAATATGCAAACAAAGGACAAAGAATGAAAAACAAAGGGTTTGTTTATATTACTTCTGTGGGAAAGGTAGAAAAACTGCTCTAATATTCTACAGTAACTAAAAGATCTGACTCCATTTATGAAAATCAAAAGGCTAATAAAGAAACTCAGAAAAACCAGGGTAACACACATGCATATGTGTGTATGAGTGCTTCAGATTGATAATTTATATCTAAAATCAAGGTCTCCCCTGAATAATAATTGTGAAAGCAGTGAAATTTTGGAACAGGTGGAGTGCATTGAGCTATGGAGTTTCAAAAAGAGGCAATGATATTCAACTTGGTAGGAAAACAAGAGTTTTTTAACTTCAGCTTTTAGAGTTGTATATAGCTGTTCTTTCCCTGCCTTTCTTCACACTGAGTCTGTAGTTGCCTGAGGCACAGAAGAAAAGTCTGAGTATCAAAAACCTATGCTGCAGGATGAGGAGGATCCTTTGATGGAGACATCAAGATGTAATGCCTTCTTCCTTTGCAATTTTGTTGAAAATCAACAATTTAATTTTTTTAACATCCTGGAAGTTTCTCATTTAACTTTTCCCCATAAAAATTACCAATTGCTTCGAAATCAAACTAGTCAAGTGTGCTAGTTTTGCACTGATTGACAACCTGTTGAACCCATTGTGGAGCGGGATACGCCTCTGTGAACACACATGTTAAAAGTAAAAGTCCCAGGTTTTGTATCTATACGTTGTCTGTAGGAAGATGGGAAAGACTGAGGTACAGAATGTGTTTTGAAAGTTTTATTCTGATTTTAATTAACTGTTTTTCTTTCCTTTCAGTTCTGTTTAAATAAAGTTTCTTTATTAAGTATTAATCTTAAAGTTTTGAGCCTGCTTTGCTCTTCTCTTAATCCTATCTCACAGCAGAAAAAGAGTAAATAATTCTAGTGGGCACTCAAAACACTACACCAAGACCTTTTATTAAAAAATAACAGTGTTCATCAGGGAGCTGCAACTAATTGGAGAGAACAATATATGCACCAAACTAGGTTTAAAACAAAAAACTCTGAAACCTTCAAGGTCAGGGAGTGTTATTGTTTAGAAAACTTTCTCAGTTAACACACTGGTTTTTACATACAACTTCAGAAAGCTGCCACCATCACATCAGCACTTTTCCACTTCTTGTAGAATGTATGGATTCTGGCCTTTTCCATGGCAAAACTCTGAAAGAGCTTGGTTTTCATGAGTTTTGAAATTAAACCTACTGACTTCTTAGTGTGAAATTATATTTTTATTTAAAAATTGAGTTAGTCTTAAAGGCATTTAAAAGGTCTCTAAATTAGTTATATTATTATAAAATGAAAAAAAAAAATTTTCTACCTGAAAAAAATGATGCAGGTTGACTGGAAATTAATTTTCTGTTGTTGAAAAATTTTATACAGCTTTTTTGTGGTTAAACCAAGCAATCCTGTGTATAGAAAACCTAGCTCTGCCCACTAAGTTGCAACAATAGTAATAATAACAACAGTACACAAATAGCTTTCCTTGCCCATGTGTGTTCCTATCTGATCCCTGGTCCCATAAAGCCAGCTTTTCAATGGTGATCACTAATTACATCCTCACCTGAGGCTTGAGTACCTGGACTTGCAGATACACTGAGCACAACTGAAATCAAGCTAGGCAGTGTGTGTATTCATTTTTTTGATTTGTTCACTGGACAGAAGCTATTAAAAAATAGGTACAGCACCACTGACAGTAATGTCATAGAGGCCCTATGCAAAAAGCTAATTGCTCTGGTTTCAGAAGAAATGTGAGCAGCAGGCAGTACAAAGAGATGGGGGCAGAGGGAGCAGAAGGAGGGGAGCTGTCCATGAGGGGTGTCCTGTGTGCAGAGGCCTTCCAAGGCACCCTGTGGAAAATCTGCCTGTGATCAGATGTTTAAAAAGTGTGTCTTCATGTATGTGTGTAAGAGAAATTAATTCAGATCCCCATCCCAGCTGCTGGCTGTCTGCTGCTCTGCCTTTCATATGCTCTGACTTTTAGTATGTTTGTGTGTGTTACCTGAAGCTGAGGAAAGAAAATCAAACTGTAGAATCACAGAACCAGCTGAGATGGAAGGATCATTGAGTACTCCTGGCCCTGCCCAGGACGCCCCAAGAATCCCACCCTGTGCATCCCTTGGAGCGTTGTTCAAATGCTCCTGGAGCTCTGGCAGCCTTGGGGCTGTGACCGCTCCCTGGGGAGCCTGTTCAGTGCTCACCAGCCTCTGGGGGAAGAACCTTTTCTGATATCCACCCTGACCCTCCCCTGACACAGCTCCAGCCCTTCCCTAGGTCCTGTCCCATGTCACACAGAGCAGAGGTCAGGACCTGCCTCTCAGCTTCCCTCGTGAGGGTTTTGAAGAGCACAATGAGCTCTGCCCTCGGTCTCCTCCAGCTGAACAGACCAAATGCCCTCAGCTGCTCCTCACATGGCCTCCCCTCCAAACCCTTCATCATGTTCATGGCTTCCTTTGGATGCTGTCTAGGAGTTTAATGTCTTTTTTACATCATGATGCCAAAGGCTGCCCCAGAACTTGAGATGAGGGTGTCCCAGCGCAGAGCAGAGCTGGACAATCCCCTTCCCACTGACTGTCTCATTCTTATCTAGCCCAACCCAGTCTCCAGATCCCAAACTTCAGATTTGGGATGTACACAGCCCGGCTGTCCTCCGCTGACAGGCGTGAAGCCTTCCTGTGGTGAGAACACACTTGGTGGCACCAAGCAGATGGTGAGTTTGTTGGCAGTTCAGCCCTGGCAATTCCGCAAGACAAAATGAGGCTGAGGCTTTGGTGATTTTTCAGTTCTCATGTCGTAACTCTTCTGCTGATGGCAACAACAATATGGGATCATGAAAAGCACCTACTGCCCTCTTCAAGCTGCCACCCTCACACAGAAAGTAGCAGCATTTCAAAAAGATTAGCAGAGAAAAACACATTCCTGTTCACAAGCCCACACTTTCTGAAGCAAGTAATTTATCCTGTCTGAAGGTTTTAATCTGAAAAAATGTAATCTCCTGTAAGGAAGACATCTAGCATCTATCTGGATGGCTGAAGTAAAGCATGATTCTGAAAGCAACTACAAGCAGGGCTCTGTGCAGGCATTACTGAGCAATTTCAATAATTGTTAGTATTATCAGCCCTGCCTCCAAAAGAATTGAATATATAATGTGAGATTACAGAACAGCACTGTTATTCAGCTGCTGCTGAGACACGGGGAGAGACTAGTGTTATTATGCATTTAAATTGTGGGGCAGGAAGACTAATGATGCACAAATTAGCTGCATTCTATTGTGAGTAATTTTTGCTTTCATTTGCCACTATCATCCCCCAATGCCAACACTGCCTTACGTTTACAATGCTCAAAGGGTATATTAAATACCAAATTACATATCGACTCAATTTTTCATGCTGAAAAGCATTGAATACAGAGAAAGTTTTTGCTTCTGTGAACCTCTGCTGCCCCTTTCTCAACTATTGTTATCAGAAAACATTCACAATGTGCAGCTTGCTTTAAATTGCAGGGCTTTGGGACCATCTATTATTCTTTAGCTTTTCAGTTAGAGTTAAAATATTAACTCAGTCTGCAGGTTGCTCTGCCTTCTTGCTAATTCTCAGCATATCATTATCCTATAATAATTTTCTGTTTGCCACATTCCTTATGGCAAAGGGATTTTTTTTTCCTGGGGGATTGATAAAAAGATTTACTGCTTTGACTGTCACGATGCAGTATTTCTTCCACCAAGCACTTTTTACCTTGTAATGCATCTACAAAGTGTCAGCAGTCACCTCCTTCAGTCTTTGGTTATGTTGTCTGTAGCAAACACATTTTCTCATTAATCTCACTGTTAAACCTTTTTTCTTTTTTCTTTTAATATCATGGCAGATAATGTGAGTCTGGGTATACAAAGTTAGATAATTCCTTAGTTTTTGATTACAATTTTCTTTGTAAAGAAGTGCCTTGTTCTTCAAAAACAATAATTAATTTCACTGGGACCACATAGGACGTAAGGACAACTCAACCCAGTTGAGGTGAGCAACATCTGCTTCCTTATGCTATCAATTTTAAAACAAATAAAAAGAATTAGCTGATGCATATGCTGCATGGCAAAAGAGAAAAGAGAATGCTTTAGACGTCAGTGTGTTTTTCTCAGCTCTGATATTTCATCCTGAGCATTCTTCTACCCTGCAGACAGATTTATCTTTCTGCTGGCAGTGGGGGAGCCCTCTTAGCCCCAGCTTGCTTTGGATGCTGCACACCTGCTGCACAGCATCTCTCCTCACCTCTGGAGCTGACAGGATTCCATGATGGATCTTTGGATTTCCTTTGTCTGTGCTCCTTCTGATCCATCATCTCTCATGCAAAACCTGTGTGCAGCTGCTTGGCCCTGGCTGGGTTTGTCCCGGCACTGCTCGTCCCTGCCTGCCCTCCCTTGATGTCAGCAGCTGCTGGGCTCGGGATGGGGCTGCACTTCCCCAGACAGGGGCATGGAACGAAGTGGATGCTCTGCCCCTCAGCCCACCCTTGGACTGGGACATTTCACTGGTTTGGTGGGGTTTAAAATGGCAGAGTTGCAGCCCGGGTCAGAGTGCGTACACATCAGAGCTCCATAATTCTCACAGGGCTCAAAGCATGAAGATGCTGAGCTAAAACGTGTCAGCTCTTCTGTAATTCGAGGTAATGACTTTTAAAAGGCTCTGTCCAAGTTTAAAGGCCTCCTTCAACCCAGCTGTCTGTGGGTAGTGCAGCTTTTAAAACTGCTTTGACTTATCTAGAAGTCACACTTCTTAGGGACAATGAAGGAGAAGAATAATATCTCCTGGTACTTCTTTTATGCATTAGACATAAGATTATCATTAAGGCAGGAAAGTGTTAGCTCAGGGAAATATGGGATGTAGTTAAGGCAATTTTTTAATGAAAAAGGTTTTAGGCTGTGAACAATCCAGAAACACTGAATCAGAAGTGATAGTGAACTTAATACTTTTTCTTAAAAAAATTACCTGGATTTAACACTTAGTTTCAACTTTATGGAATGCAAAAAATTATATTTTATTGCCCTGGCTATAGTAAGTTCTGTACTAAGATTTTGCTAAATGATCTGCTAAAGAAGGAAATATTTTCCTTTCATAAGAGGTGCTGCTGCCAGAAGTTTTAGAAATATGCTTCTGCCAATTTTCATGCCCCCATGGAGGTACTTTGGTTATAGTTGCCAGTTTAGGATCTCATTTACAATGTGCTGTGATGATCTGAACTACCTGTTGTTTCTCAGTGTATATTTTACCTAGAGAATAAAGAGTGTAATATCTTTAGTAATAACACCTTGAAGTTGCTTGCAAAAAAAAAAAAAAAAAAAAAAAAAAAAAAAAAAAAAAAAAAAAAAAAAAAGAACGAAAACTCTCAACATACACATTTCCTTTAGACAGCTGCTGGACAAACTTTCTCCTTTGGTTTTCACCTGAGGCTGGATGTGAGCATTGTCATACTGCTTATTAATTGGAACTAAGCAGCAGCTGGCTGCCAGTCAAGAATTATAATTCAATATTTGTAGAATTTAATTTCTGTTTCTTCTTCAAGTTCACTCAGTGTTTAAAAGTCCTACAGGCTGCATGGTGATACGTGACATTCCCTTCATCAGTGGATATCATGTTGTCAGAGCTGTGTCTTCTCGTGTCTGTAACCAAAACTCATTTTTGTTACTGCTGCTTGTTTCTTTGGGCCCTGGGGAACCAAACCAATTGAAGAAAGTGAGTTACATGATGCATTTATGAGTTTTAGTTGCAGCCTAATTATGAGTGGAGATAGGGTAGATTTAGTTTTATGTGTAGTACAGTCTCTAAAAACAAATTGAGTGGGCATCAGATCACAACCTTTATCCGGCAGTGCTGATACCCAAAATCTGCACTATTGGACATACTATAGAGAAAACGGGTTGTGGTGGCCAGAGACAGGGTTGCTATTTTGGATGATGTTAGGATGGACCTTGGTCCTGTACATTGTTTTTTTTAAAAATAGCTTTTAAAATGCGTCCAACAAAGAAAAATCCAGAGTGAACCTGGGCAGCCAGACCCAAGGTCTTCCTAAGAGTAAGTGATAATTTTTTAATATACAGATTCCTGAGAGGGGAAAAATAGGTAGCACCTGGTGCCAGTCAGCCTTATAGGACGTAAAGTCCAAAACTTTCCACTTCAGCAGCACTCCAGAGAAAACAAGCAGCTTCTCTCAAATTAGGGTAAATTACTGAGATAATGTTTCTCTCTAATGTTTGAATTAGCTTTGGTATACATGTTAGTGTTTCTGTCAGCTTCAGAAGGAGCAGGATCAGTGCGTATGGAAGTATTTTTGGCAGTTGCTTTGTCATGTTATGATTTTTTTACTTCGAATCTGTGATCTTATTTCTACTTACACCACTGGAATCCCGTGCTATTAGTTTGAGTAAGGGTGAGTACACCCTTAGCAGAGCTGATAACTGCTGAATTAATAAATCAAGGAGGGTAAAATAGACCCATAATTTGAAACAATCCTGTATGAAGGACCAGTGAGAGCATCAGCCTGAACCCTGGCCCGGAGCCTTTGCACCATCCTGCCTGGATCAGAGCTGGAGACTTATGGACGCACAAACACATGAAAAAAAGCCTCTAACTTGTAGGGAAGCGTTTGGATTTTGACCAAAAAGTTCTTCCTTTGGTGAAGTGACGGTGATATTCTGCACAAGAGAGTGAAATGGCAATGGGTTTGGAGCAGTTCCACCCATTAAGGATTTTCTCCCTCTATTGAGCTGTGGGTGCTGCCAGGGGGTGTGTCCGTGGTTCCTCCTCGGAAGTGAAAGACGACTCTAAGCCATATCTCATGGTTTCTACACAACTAATGCTTTAATCTCATGTAAATCTGCACTAATGAATAGATCTGCACTCCCCCCACCACTATACATTCAGACATCATGCAGGATAACAAGCCAAATACTGTTATTATCATTTTAATTTTGACCATATTGTAGAAATGTCAAAATATTAGCCAGGAAAATTAATTCCTACAATTTAGCATATGGTTTTCCTGAAATGAAATCAAGGGTATCACTCATCTCCCTTCAAGTCCTCCCACAAAATTTCTAGGGAAATATTTTCCAAAAAACTCATTTGAAACACCCTTGTGCATTTTGCTGGTAGGAAGTCAGACAACAGTTGTATTTCTACATCCCTTTCCTACTTTCCTTCCAAGTGAAAGGTCAAATAGGCAGGAAGATGTCTAGGTTGGCAGTGGTACCTCAGCAGTGGCTGGATGATGCCCTCAGACACCTAAAAGCATTTCAGAAACCATAACATTCAATTTTGTTGTATTTTTGCTGTTGTAGCATTAGGAACAGTCTGCTTCTTTCAAGGCTTTGTACCAGGACCTGGGGAGCTGAAGGTGAGGGGGGATCCAAGAGGGTTTTTGCCCCTTCCAGGTTTAGGTTTGTGTCTGCAGGGTATATGTGGTGTTGGAGAGGAGATGGATGCTTTTTCCTCCCAGTCAGGAGCATGACTGGGAGCGTTAGGTGTGAGGAGTTTCTCTGCCTTCCGCTGGCACAAGCCACTGCACACACCCACACTTGGGACTGTGCTACTAAAATAGCTCCTGCCACCTCACTGCTCTGCTGCCTGATGGGGCACTGAAAGAAAGAACTGGGCCTCATTACTTTTTCATACAGATGCCTTTGGCAGGTCTTAGAGAGTTTTTCTCTTAGTACGTAATTTCCCTTTGGGTCAAATCACAGACCCTTTTAATAGCGTGTATGCATTTGTTTCTTTTCCATGCAAATACCACAGCTATTTCAAGGTCCTGAAGGTGTCATAAACATGGATTTTTCTGAGTGTGCCCATCATTTACTGCGAGGAGTCAGTATTTTGAGAGGATGCGTTTTGGATAATGCATTAACATATCGAGATATTTAAAATTATTGCAGGGTTTATGCAAGATTTAGGACAATGCTTGTTGCAGGGGACACCCTAGTGCATAACCCTTATTAGATCTGGCACAACTGAACATGTTATATGGCAGCAGCATTGCCACATCTCCAAGCACAGCTCCATGACAGTTCTCCAGCATGTGCTTCCTTGCTTGAGCACTGAGCAGGGACAGGGCTCTCACTGGTGCTGAAAGGGTTTTTTTTTTGTCCCTGAGCTGCCCTGTTTTCAGATGTGTATGATATCAAGGGTCTCTTAGCTGGTGGTCCTCATGTGTGCACATGTGTTTTAATGACTAAGGCACTTGAGCTATGTGGTAATCTTGTCCATGGGGTGATTTCAGTGAAAACAAATTAAATTATAAGAATCTGTTTCAGGAAACACATCATCACCCTGCCCTCCTGAATTATTTTTATCCTCATCTGTATGTAAGTACAGCTGAAAATAGGGTGCTCCATGGAGGCCTGCTGTGAGCATCAGAGCAGTCCCAATTGTTCCGGGTAAAAAGGGGAAAGACGGAGGGCTGTTTTGGGGAATGCAGTGAGAGATGTGAAGCAAGTTGTATCCAAGCAGAAAACTGGTGGCATCTCACACCTGTGAGATGCAGATCTCAGCCTCTGCCAGACTGAATTTACCAGGACACGAAGCAAAATCATATAAATGAGTGATTTTTATATTGGTACCTAAACATATTTGGTGTGAACACAGTCTCTGTACCTCTAGATTCCCTTAATACCCATGACTATTACACAGCACCATGCACCTGCTTCTTCTGCCCTGAGAATGAAATGTCCGTCCATTTCCCCATAGAATTTTCCTCTTTCTCCTGTATTTGTAACAAGTGATACAGATCTTAATTCCTGAAGGAAGATATATACACAAAATTCAGGGATATCACCTGAGGTATTTCTTTTGAGGAACTTCCTTATGGGAAGTGTTGAAAGGACCCTGAGAGCAGGTGGCTGAAGAATTAAGAACTCAAACTCTAAACTAATTGGAGCTAATCAACTGATTGTGTGTCTGATCAGCAAAAATTACCTGACCCTGTGATTTTCATGGTTCACAAAATTATTTATCTCTAAGGAACAGTTTGTACCTGAGAGAAGATGTGCATTTCTTTCCAAAGCTATTACAGTTCATCAGCAAAATTGTTCAGTAGAGTCAGTGGCCGCTCAAAATCCTTGTATAACACCGAGCACTATTCTGTAGCTTCACTGCTGGGGAGGAACCCCGAGGATGCAAAGAGGTCTTACATATTGGTGCTCAGGTGCAAGGGAAAAGGCAATGTGTGTGTGTCTCAGTGGTGTTGTCCTAGAGAGAACAGGAGTGGGGAAGCAAGCAGGGGTTTTAAAATAAAATATGCTAGTTGGGCTTCATTTGTTGATTCTGTTGTTATTTAGCATTTCCTTTAGTGGTGTAGCCAGAAAAAGTAAGAATAGATTGATGGAATTTCCTCTGATACAAAGCTGGGAGCATTTCTCCATGTGGGGATGGAAGAGTAGCAGGCATCAGAAAGGAAAAGAGATGTTTTCACTGATAGAGCAGTAGTGCAAAAAGTAGCAGGTGTTTTTGGCCTGGCTGAAAATTCTGAGGTATCCGGCTGCCAGAAAAATAAGATTTTGAAGTAAACCTTGTTTAAGGGTAGTGGAGGAAAAACTCTTCTTGAGACAGAGGTTGTAGAGCTACAAAATTATTTATACTATTGCCTGGTAGCAACTGTCTTGAAGATTCTGGAAGCACTCCCAGCATTTTCATATTGTCTCAGCTTCACATCTCTTCTCCAAACACTGCGGTTTGGAGAAGAAATGCAGGTAGGAAAGCTGGATTTTCCTTTTCAGGCCTGTGACAGAATAAGGAAAGAGTAAATGATATACTTAGGGAATGTAGCTGTTGAACTCTCTCTTTCTTAAAACACGTCTAAATTATTGTATTCTGAGATGTGTTACTAGCCAAGTTAGTATTGTGTTTTGCCAGAGGGGCAAAGGCATGGCCAAATACTGAAATAACCTCTGAAAATCCATAAAATCATCCTTCAAAGAATGTGTGATATCATGGAATCCCAACAATTTCTCAGTAAAACATTTTTTCTAAGTTTTAAATAGCAAAGCATTGTCGTGTCTGTCCCCCCACCCTGTCTGTGCTAAAGAGCATTATTGTTCTTGTTGCATTCTTAAAGCAGTCCAGAAGTTCACTCTCCAGAGCTTTGCACTAAATGAATTTGTTCATCAGGGAAAGCCTTTTAATAAGGTGAATCTGGCATCACTACTACTTGATAAAAAGAGGAGGAATTTTTGCCATGTATTTATTTAGCAGTCATCATCTTTTATCAACTCCATGTCATTAACAAGGAAAAATGTTAAGATCCCATTGCCCATCTAACACCTTCCAAAGCTACTGAGACCTACAGGACTTTAGCAAAACATTAATGTCCTGTATCTCTCACTGCTTGGTTAAATAGGGATAGAAAGTGAAATAAGCATAGATGTTATACTGGTTTGAAGATCAAAGCACTGATAGAAAAACCTGGGTAAGCTGACTTGTTGAAAATGAGAAGGGAAAAGCAGAAGGAAAAAGATTTAAGGTAAGTTTAGTTTTATTTTACTGTTTCTTCTCCTAATTTCTTATGGGCCACTGGGGGCCACTGCAGGAAGATGGGATCTATTCCTCTTTGTAATGATAACAGCTATGTGCCAAATACTGGGGAAGCCACTCCGAAGTTACTGTACTGGACAGATCTGAGGAAGAGAAGGTGCATAATGTGGTGCTCAGCTCAGGGACTCTCTGAGTACCAGCAGTTCAGGTGGGACAGAAATGTCTGAAAATTGAACTGCAGTTTTTGGATGTTTTGTCACGTAGCGCTAAGTCTTGTTTGGAGACTCTTGAAAATGTTTACTTGCTCCAGGGGGCTGGTTCTGCATGTCCTCGAGCTTTGCTTCCCTGGCTACAAAATTAGATGATTTATTTATGCTTTCCTGCTTTCCTATATTTAGACTTTAACAAGGAATATTTCTAACTTTGTTGATTGCTGTGATTGCTGCACTGAGGCCCTGGTTGAAACTATGATTTCTACATGCCATTGTAGTCCAATACTGTAATAATGCCAAAGAATTATGGGAGTGATGAGGGGAAATTCCCACATGATCAGTGTGGAAAGGAAACTGATTTTAGGGGGAAAAAAAAGGATATTGAAATGTGAAGGATGCTGAAGGTTGTGTGCTAATTTTTAAAACAAACCATCTTTTTCAACAATCAGGTAGATTTAATAACAAAAGTGCAATTCACTTATATATGCATTCTCTTATATATGGGAGGACCCCACAGACTGGCTCTCTGTGTGAATTCATTTCAGCATTTGAATACCTCATTTAAGACAGGAACCTCCCCCTGAAGGAGTAAACATGGTATCAAAACTAGTTGCATCTAGTTAGAAAGGAAATATTAAAAACGTGGGGGGAGAGGGGGAAGAAAAGAAATAAAAAAAGGACAACCCTTGGCCTCTCTGAGCTAGAGACATGAACTCTAAAATTATAATAACTAGGAAAGGTAGAAGACATTCAAATGTTTGTCAAGACCTCTGGTTTTCAGCTTGGTAGTGGTGGACCAATCAGCCTTTCCAAATTCACTAGCACAGGAGACCATCTGGTCTCCACAAAAGGATGTTTTACTGAATTTCCTTGACAGCCAGACCCCTTCTGTATTTTTTTTTCTCTAATCTGTGATATAAATTCTTGTCTGTTAGGACTTTTTAGCTCTTTTTCTGAATGCAGAGTGTCACTGTGTCAATTTTTCCTCCTTCACAAGGAGGTGATACAGGGACTAGAGCTATTAGGACTCTTTGTACAGCTAAACTTTCTAAATCTATGACTTTCATAGCACTTTTTATCTGACTTCTGTATTTTTTCATCCTTAATAGGACAGCCTAAATGCAATGCCACAATTTTACATTAGCCAATGGGCTATTCTTAGTGATGGTTTCAGCACTACTTTTATATTTTATTTTATTTTATTTTATTTTATTTTATTTTATTTTATTTTATTTTATTTATTTCTGAGCTGTATATGCAGGTTATGGCCATTTTTTTAGTTTAAATAGGGCATTCTAACATGGATGCACTGGGTAAAGTATAACAAGGATGTCTGAATATGCCTTGAGCCCTCCTAAGGAACACAGAGATTTTAAAGCTACTGGGAAAGCAATTTCACGATTTTTCTGTAAGAAACACAAATCCTCAGTAATTAAGCCCAAAACAGAGGTTTTGTGTGAGTGTGTGGACAAAGCACAGTCTGACCTGCACCTGTCCCTACGTGGGCTGGGTGCCTCCTCTGGGCTGTTGTCACTGTGACCGGGAAAGGACAAATCCTGGTAACCACCCAGCCCCTTGGAGGTGAGAGGGAGCACCAAGTTTTGACTCCCACAGGGCCTTTGCACAGTCCTGAGAGGAAAGAGATGTAGTCTTTGGGTTAAAGACTCTATTTTATTTAACATTAATGCTCTGGAAACACTCTTGTTTTTTAAAACACGTCGAGTTTGTTTGTCCCATGTAATGGAACCCAGAGATGACAAACTTTCTTGGAGCGCAGGGTTAGGAGCTCCTGCTGATGCTGAGCTGAAAACTTTCCCTTCTCCTTGTGAGCAGCAAGGAAACTCCTCCTCAACTCTGATGGGGATTCTCTACCTCTCGCCCTCTCCAACTCAGTGGATTATCTCACCCCTCACACAACTGCTTATCTATAATTGTTCACACCAGAAGCAAAAGGAAAAGATCTTGCCACCACTGAGTTTAACCTGGTGTCAACTTAGACCACTGGCAGCTGAGGCAGTTTATCTCCTCATGACCTGAATGAAGGGAGAGGCATTTCAAAGCAAACCGGTTCCACTTCTGCTGCTGGCCGGGGAACTACTCCATCGTTTGCACCAGGCTGGTGGAGGATTGCAAGACCCAACTCCTTTAAAGTGTGCTTGGATTGCTCTGTGCAGTGCTGCAACTCACATCATAAATATATCTAATATGTCATCCATCTGCCTTTTTTCCCTTACCTAACTGAAGATTACTAATACTTGTGTTCTACAGTGCATTTGTTCTGCTTTGTTTGCTCATGCCATTTTCATTTTCTTTCGTAAGAAGATTAGTAGATGGAAAATAATGGATTGATTTTTTTTTTTTTTTTTAATTATGAAAAGTTGGGCAACACCTGTTGACAAAGGAAACCTGGCTAATGATTATGTCTCTGTAACTAGAAAACAGGAAATAGTATAAGAATTTTGCACTCACTGTACAACATCGTGGGAAATTTGCATGAAATGCTTACCTAGGTCGGGGAGGCTTATGAGAATTTCTTCTGAGAGCATGTCTGGCATTTCCCCTGACAGGGAGAGGTGATTTTCAAGTACATCAAGCTGCATGGTTTGCAGATTGTATCTGCTGGTGTTGACAGTCCTCCCACTCCCTTCTGTCTTCTGCCCTGTCCCGTTCATGTGCTACAGCTCACAGTGGAGACAGGATGTGCTGTGATGACACCTACAGCCTTTGTTACTTTCTCCCATGGCTCTTCTGCAGCAACTCTTCGTGTTCTTCAGTAAAGTGTTTCTAGGATTTTCTTCTAGTCACCAAGCCATCTGCTGCTTTTTAAATGCCCTATTGTCTTTGGATTTCATTGCTTTCATGTGACAGCAACGTCATTGTGTTCTGGCTCTGTACTGGAGGTGTGCTGCCTGTGGAGTGACAAATACCACTGGCTCCCAAACAATTCGCTTAAAAATAACCAAAAGAAACAAAGAGCTGAAGTTTGACGTGTGTCATCCCTCAAGGGACATTTGAGCTGGGATCAGGACCTACTTCTGCCCTCCAGCCCAGGGTAACAAGTCAAGTCTCACAGAAGATCTCTTCCATTGGGCTGAAGTGTGTAAGGGCCCAGTGTTTTTGTTACCTGCCTGGTTTGTCCTAGTTCCTACTATCTCTTCACAAAAAATCAAATTCAGTTTCCTTGACAGCAGTTTGTCCTTTCCTCATATGATCAGGAAATGAAACAGTGATTGCAGTGCAATCTTCAGTCTCTGCCTCAGCTTTAACTCTGCTGCTTTCCCCCTCTGCTTCTCTGGGGATGCTTTCATCTGCCTAATCTCAAAAGCACTTTTAAATATTCTTTTTTTGCTTTTACTCTTGGTTACCCTTTGCTTTTTTTTTTTTTATTTTTCCAAATTGACCATGGTATAGAGTCACTTACCACTGTTAGTCTATACCCGTTCATCCCCATTTAGCAATGGAAAAGTAAATGTCAAACACAGTGCTGTAGCGAGGCAGCAGGCTGGTGTTGTTGTCAGTGGTTGTATTTAGAAGTAGAGCTGAGATTTTTTTCATATGAAGAAACTGTCTCTTGAAGCTGGGCACCCTGTCTCTCTTCCGTAAATACCTGAGCCTAATAATCTACTACCACTAAATATCTTCTTGTGGGTGCTCTTTGTTGTCTGCCTTTCCATGGCAAACTCTTTCTGTCCTGCTGTGGTTAGTTTGAAGCTCAGTAACAAAATTCAGACCTTTTGGATCTAAATCTGCAGAGAACCAGTAGCCTTTAGCTTGCTGAAGCTCCTTAGCTTACAGATTAGGAGGCATGTTTAGTCTGGCAAATATGATCAAAGTGATGTGGGAAAGGGAAACAACTAGAATCACACTCAAAAATTATTCTATATATGTAGGGGGAAAAACCAAGCAATGTGTTCTATGTGATTAAAATAAAAAAGAACAGGATGTCATGAAAATAGGATCTAACTGTACAGTCCGCCTTGGAAAAACAGAATCTGGTGGAAGGACGGGAGGATTTGAGAGCGTGCCTGGACACCAGAGCAGTGTGACTGCTCAGGCTGTTTGCAGGAGCTGCAGTGGGTGCTTACAGCTGGGAAGGGCTCTGAGTTACACGGTGGTTTCAGTGCCCACGGAGACAGGCTGCACCTTGGGTTATTCCAGACACAGCTGGGTAAGGATTGGCAGGTGTTCTGTTGTGCTACGGTCAGAACATTACTGATTTTGCAATTCTGCTGGAGCATAAATGGAGTTAAAGACTTCTGTTGTCATGAGGCTCTTTGCTGTTAGGTTGAATGGCTCTAATCTCATCAAAAATCAGATTGCCTTAAACTGAATGTGGACATCCTCCCCATGGTTTTGGGTGGTTGTTTTTTAACCCAACCCTGATTTATCATTAACTTTTTTTTTTTTTTTTTTTTTTTTTTTTTTTTTTTGGGAGGAGGGATGAGGGTGAAGATTAGCATGGATTTTGAAACCCAGCTACACATAAAGCTACCTTTTCCCCTGCCACCTGCTTGAACACTTCGTACAGCTCCCATAGGGATTTATTTTATCCAGTTACCAGAACTGCTGGGCAAAGCTGATTTTGAGACAGACTCTTGGACTAGGGAGAAAATGCCTCCCATTGAGTCCTTGAAAATCTCTTAGAACATCAAGACTGATAGTCCTGCCAGACCTTGTCTCAGTCCTGATTAGGCCCTGCCTCACTTTATCATCTTGTTTGCAGTGAGATATTCTTTAGAAGGAACACTAAATCAAACAGCTGCTTTCCTATCAATTTTCATTTAGGAAAGGTAGTGCTGGATACAGATATTTTCAAAATTAGGACCAGATGATCTGCTTTCAATTCCCAGTTCTGCTTTTCATTCCTTCTGAACTCAGGCAAATTACACATTCTGCTTCCTTTTTTTTTAACCTTTTTTTTTTTGGTTGAGTTTCTGATCTTATCTTTCCCCAGCTTTCTCTTTTATCTGTTTAGGTGCTATCTAAAACAGTGTGCAGTCAATCCGGTTTTGCAGTGAAAGAGCTGAAGCACTGATGCTCCCCAAATCATGGATTCTAAAGCAATCTCATTCCCAGTATGATTGAGAGGTGTTTCAGGATGTGTCAAGGCAGCTGGTTCCTCGTGTAATCAGGGGAACATGTTGGTAACCTCTCCTAATGGGAGCTGAAGAATGACAGTGTGTGAATTGGGTAGAAAGATGTATTCCCAAAGCCTAATACCTCAATGCAAAATTACCTTCAAGGCAGCATGATGGATTGCCAGCAGAATTTAATCTTTAATAAGCTTTTGTCTCTGACTCCATAAAGCCTAATGTGGCTTAATACTTTTTATTGTCTTTGGTTAAAGCACAGCAACCCTTTGAATGAAATTAATATTCAAGATAAGAAGCGAAAGTTATTTAATTCAAAGTGGTAAAGAAAAGCAGGTTTGGTGTGCTTTTTTTTTTTTTTTTTTAATTCACTAGAGGTGTAAAACAATACATGAAACAAATTCTTTTTAAAGCAATATTTTTTTTTTTTTTCAATGCACCCTCTCCAAATTTTGTTTAAGGCATCCCACAACAACCGCATTAATTTCTATGACTTAATTTGTTGTTGTTGCTACTAGATTATAAATACTACTTAACATCAAATGAATATGACATTCTGACCTGCTAGACTGGAAACTATTTTCTCACCTTCTTAATTCTTTCCATTTCTAGAGTCTGTAGAAGGGACTTGTGCTTGGGAGGCAGGAGAAGAAAGGCATCAAATAACCAGGCAATATAGTGTTTCCAAAAATTCATTCAAAAATGCTAATCAGCCATTTTGAAATCAGCCATCTCTGAGAGCAGAAATGTTAATCAGTGGCTTAAAGGATCAGTCATATACTGCAAACTGCAAATAGTTGACAGAATGTGATGTACCACAGCAGTGGCTGGTGAGAGCAGGGGGTCTGTGTGTGGAAATATCTGGCACAAAGCAGACTAGCACAGCCCTGCATGCCACATATTATATTCAGCAGCCCAGGGCTCAGTGTATCAGTGCAATTGTGGGGAGAGGTAATTTGTCATGCAGACAAAGAGAGATTTTTTTGAAGGCTTTTTTGCTCGCAGTATGTTCAACAGCTTATATTATATTCATAAGCTGCTGTTCTAATCAGAGTACCTGGTCTGTGAGCTGTTTTGTTATTGCTAATGGAGAACTGTGACAGAAGGAGAGAGAATTGTAAAGCTAACATATTTTCAATAAGTATTGTAATTAAATTCTCCTCTGTCCCTGTCTTTGTGATGAGGAAATTTTGCTGAAATACTTTAGCTCCTAATTAAATATTAGAATGTGCACGGCTTTTTTCATGATAATGTTCTTTATTGCGAAGATGAATAATATTTGGGTTTTGATGGAAACGGAAACCCACTTCTGAAGTCCAGCCCTTTGCTCTTCAAATTTTATTAAACTTTGTCTCCTCTGGAGTGGATGACATCCTGATTGTTTCTGAGGTGTTACAAAGCACAGAGGTAATTTAAGTGGTGACCATTTAGCCATTCATGCTTTGCAGGACCAAGCATTTTAGACTAACACATATTTATCACTCTGATGCTAATTTGAATACTAGCAGAGATAATTTTGGCTGATGAGTAGCTCTCTTGATAACATCTGATGGATTTTAATCTAATGTTTTATACTTACAAGATAATGAATAAGTTACTATTTCAGATGGGGAAGGAAGAATAAGAGCATGTATGAACATAAGAAAAAGGGAGGGAGACCTTTTATTTGTGAGAAGATACTTTGTAAACAAGTAAAGGGAAAGATGATTAATTATTCTGCATATCATTTCTCACTCTAAGGCAATCTTCTTTCTGATCCAGCTTTACCAAAAGCAGCTGGTGGGAGCAGACCAGATAGGTAGATCTCATTTGTATAAATATATCAGAATGTGAATGACTCAGTCTGGGTTTTCCACTCTAATTCTCATTAGTTATGTTAGAATAATGGCCTTTCCAAGTGTTTCATTAGTGCTTTGCTACAGTGCTGGTATTTTGAGAGCTTGCCTGATTGCTGGGCATCTCCAGAAAAGCAGAGCATGTGCAGAAAAAGCCAGGAAAAGGGAAATCACTGAGGTTTTGTGTCTCACTTGACACATTCTGCACCAGCCTGTCCTCCCAAGCAGGTAGGGAAGGGAACCTGCCACCATCACCTCCTCCAATGCCATTTGCAAAGGGAGTGACAGTGGCAGAGATTTTTTGATAACTGGCAAACCTGTTGCATCACAACTACAATTTTTAAAGATATTTCATGAAAGATAGTAAAATTTCCTATCTGGGAGCCTAAGGGAGCAAATGATTCTTCATTAATGTGACAGAGTAGATGCTGGTGAATTCATTTACAGGAATTACTAAGAGCTTTTAGAGATGCAGCTCTCATGTTGAAGACCTCAGAAAGCCCCATTGACGCCACTCCTTGAGCCAAACTCACTGTAATCCTGATGGTAATCAAATGACAGCATTTACTTCCCTATCGCACCTCACAGGAGCCCAAATTTTATAAGTGTTCTGTTTAGTGCCTGCAAAGTGTGTGGTGAAGATGGATAGAATAGTTTGGTACAGAAGAAGAGGCTTTTAGGAGCCATCTGTGTTTTTATTGATGAGAATGAATTTTAATTAATGAAAATCTCAGTGGTGAAGGTTGAGCATATTGAAAAAAAACTACTCAGTGTGATTAGATTTTATGTGATAAGGTAAAAAGAGAGGTGGAAAATCCTGCAGACCATGTGCCTTGAGTCTGTGCAGTTGAGTGGTGGCCTTTATTTCTGCCCTCAGTTCTGAACTGATATTTTCAAATATCAAATTTCAAAATTTCCAGATAAGTTTTGCAGAAAAAAGAAAATATGCTTGAAGGTATGGGTGGTCATATCTTTGCCAGAAATGAAGTGTTCTATGATAATTAAGGCCAGGATTGGCAATTATGTCCTCAAAATCTAACGACCTAGATTTCTTTTCACAGTGCTGTTTACAGGAGCCTGTTAAAAAAAAAAAAAAAAAAAAAAAAAAAAAAAAAAAAAAAAAAGAAGTGGACAAAGGAAAACCTAATGGTGCTTCTCCTGTATGTGAATAACTGTTCTGGGATGCTTGGAGGAAAAAAATCCAAAACATCAGGAAAAGTTTAGGTTTCATAATTTTCATTTTCTGTGAAGGGGGTGATGTTTTGATCATATGTTGGGGCTTCTGGTTCTTCAAATAGATTTGGCTTCACTTTCCAAACATGGGGTTTTTGGAAATGTCTGCCAGGTGCTGACAACCTGTGTCCACAGCCTGGAAAGTTCCACAGGTAGCATCTCCTTCTGCGGCAAATGCATCTCTGCCTTCTCCTGTGGGCATCCAAAATTCTGCCAGGACACCCCAGACTGCAACCCCTGATTTCTCCGCACTGTCAAAAGATGTGGGTGTTAGACCAGAATCCCATCTTGCCTCCCTACCCCCAGTGTGGGGTGATCTGGCTGCCTTTATTTTCCTGGAAATGAAAAAGGAGATCCTTTAATTCCTTTCTTAACCTGGATGTAATTTGACAGGAGAGATTAGAGGAAGCTATTTCCCCTCCCCACCACGACATTATTTAATCTCACCTATGATGGCACAAGATTGTAGAAATAGTAGCAAGTGCTTATAACTTATTTCAATTTGTTCATGCCATGTTATTTTGGTTCCTGGTGATGTGACTGCAATAAACTCCTTTCTTGCTCTACGTAACCTTCTGTAATTTATTGCTTTACATAAAAAACCCCCAACCAGCTGGTCTATTCAGTGTGTTTTTGGAAGTCGAAGTCGAAGTAACGTGAGTCTGAGGCATGGTATTTAGGGAAGACATCAGATATACCGAGAGAGCTACATGAGGGTGCAGATTTGCTCCATCATGTGAGAGGTGTCTGGGATCCAACCCCTTTATTCACAGCTCTGTTGCACTGTTCTGAGGTGCTGACTACCATCATAGCAGCCAAAAGTTGGGTCTGTTTTCATAGCAACTGGCTATCCTGAGTGCCTTAATTTTCAGTGTGCAAGTATATATGTAATTGGTACGGCAAGTTCACAGTCTTTCCACTCTTTGAATTTGCCTGCAGCTGCTGTTTTCTGCCACACTAATTTGATGTGGTCCTTCACTGGAGACCTTTTCTTGAAAGAAGACAAAAATAAAGCTGGAAGGGGGCCAGCAGATATAGCTTTTACTTTCTTTGGCTCTAAATGACAGGGGAAGATGTGTGGAGAGGAAAGAAGTCAATATGTTGAATTAAAATAAATGTGCTTGCACAGGGACCTGGCCACCGATACCT
>NW_026690398.1:0-33271 GCF_015227805.2 Hirundo rustica | reverse complement strand
ATTTATAACAATCACGACGGCTTTAGTGACATTTTTAGGGGGGGCCCCCATTCCAAACCCCTGTAGGAGATGTTTTGCCCCCCAGGGTGGATTTTTTGGGAATCTCTCTACCATCGCCACTTTAAGAGTCCCTGCAATTGTGGGTTCCCACTGGAACTCCCCTTAAAAGGGCAACACCACTCCCGTTGATTCCGGCAGAGGAGCCCCGGGAGGGTTTGGGGGTCCCAGGAGGGGTTTGGGGATCCCAGGAGGGTTTGGGGGTCCCAGGAGGGTTTGGGGATCCCAGGAGGGTTTGGGGGTCCCGGGTGATGCCGATGATGGAGATGGGGACCCCGTGCTGGGTACAAACTTTAGCAAGGGGTTCTTGGGGGCCATTGTAAGTTCTGGGTGGTTTTGGGGTCACGGTGGATTTTTGGGTGTTCCCGAGGGGGGTTTTCAGGGATCCCGAAGGGGGGGGATTAGGCGATCCCAGAGGAACCCAAGGCTGTTTTGGGGAACCTGCTGGTGACAGAGATGGGGACCCCGTGCCAGGTATAAACCTTCTCAAGGGGATCTGGGGGTGTTGGGAGTTCCTGTGGGAATTCTGATATCCTGAGGGGGTTTGGGCGGCTCTGTGTGGGGTTTTGCAGTTGTGGGGAGTTTTTGGTGGGTCCCGGGGATGTTTTTGGCATCCCAGGAAGGTTGGGGTGTCCCGGGGGAGTTTGGGGGTTCCCGGGAGGTTTTGGGGGTACCTGGGCGATGCCAGTGACAGAGCTGGGACCCCGTGCCGGGTCTGAACCTTCTCACTGCGCTCGGGCAGCGTCAGCATGTTCAGGGAGATCCTGGGGGGCCGGGGGGTCACCCCAAATCCCAGGGGTCCCCAAATACCAAGGGAGCCCCTGAACTCCGCTCAGCGCTGGATCTGCTGCAGGCAGGGGGGCACCAGCACTCGGCCCCACCCCACCATCACAGGGGGCACAAACGGGGGAGGGGCACGGACAGGTCGGGGGGGACCCCAAAGTGCTGGGGGAGGGAACACGGGGGGACTCTCAGGAATCCCCGTGGGGGGATGAGGGGGGATCCAGGAGGAATTTGGGGGGCTGGGTGGGTCATGGGGAACCCCCAGGAATCTTGTGGGGGTGGGGAGGGCAAAGAACAGGGCGAGCCCCAGGATGGGTTTGGGGTGGAACCGGATTGGAGCTGCCATGGCAGTGGGATGGGGATGAGATCTGCCCATGGAATTCCCATGGGAATGGGACAGCAGTGAGATCCTATGGATGTCCCACAATAATTCCCACGTTGCCGAATTTTGCCCCCCTAAATCCCACATTTCCAAATCCCACATTCCCTTGGGAATTCCACCCTCCCCCACCTTTCGGCTCCAGCGCCTCCTGCCCATATCTGACAGATTTCCAGAGACATTCCAGGCAGGTGTGCCCCAGGGGATTTGTTCATTCCTCAGCCTCCATCTCCTCATGTTCCCAGCGCCTCTTGGTGACCTGGGCAGCGCTGGCGGCCACCACGAATCTCTCGGATCCCAGCTGGAAGGAGAGGAATTCCCGGCGGTCGGAGCTGAGCCGATCAGATCTATGGACGCTCCCGTGGGACAGGAGGTGACAGCCGGAAACCTCCTGCAGCGTGTGGAGACCTGGGCAGGGATTGGACCCACGGAGACCCACGGGATTGTGTCCCAGCCCCACGGAGCCCCATTCCACGGAGCCCCAGAGTCTGATGGAGACCCCCAGAGCCTCATCCCAGCCCCTTGGATCCACACTGATGTGCATCCCAGCGTCCCAGATCCCGGCGCAGCCCCACGGATCCGCAGTGCAGCCCCACAGTTGCCGCGGCAGCCCCACAGATTCCCCCAGCCCCGGCTCCCCGCGCCGAGCCCCGCTCTGGCTGTGCCGCTCCTGAAGCATCTGCAGCTCCCTGGTGGCCCCGTGCCGGTGCCGCTCCTTGTGCTGCCTCTGGCTGTGCCAAGATCCCGGCTCGGCTCCGGCCGCCATCCCCGGCGTCTGCGGCTCCGCCCGGCCCCGCTGCCAGGGGGGCTCCCCAAATCCCCTCCAAGGGGTGAGCAGGAGCTGGGTCAGGAGCTGTGGGGAGAGAAAAGGGGGTGAGCCCGGCATGGGGGGGATATGGGGGAGTCCCACGTGCTCTGAGGGGGGGACACGACCCCTGGGGACCCCCCCTCTCCTTCTCCCGCAGGGGAGGCAGAGCCCCAGCCCAGGCAGACGGAGCCCAGCACGAAACCCCCGAGCCCCGGCAGCATCTTGGGGGGGCAGGAGGGGCAGGATCCGGGAAAGGGCAGCGGCTGCTGGGAAGAGACCAGGATGGACTGGGACAGCCTGGGATGGACTGGGACAGCCTGGGATGGACTGAGACACCGGGAGACACCGGCATACACCGGGATACACCGGGATACATCGGGCCCCAGACTGGCACCCACTGGGAGCAGGATCAGAGCACACTGGGACCCAGCAGGACCAGAACTGGGGAACAGGGATCATTGTGGGACCAACTGGGATATACTGGGATTAGACTGAGAGTGACTGGGATGTTACTGGTGGAAATTGGAACCTTACTGGGCCATGTAGATGTGACTGGGAATGACTGAGTATGCTAATGGTAACTGGGATATACTGGGAATGTCTATGAACATACCAGGGGTGACTGGGAACACATTGAGAGGAACTGGGAGTGACTGGGTCTACACTGTGGGCAACCTGGAATTGACTGGGACCGTGCTGGTGAGACTGGGATCATAGTGACTCATACTGGAATCATACTTGGAATGACTGGGTCTATGCTGGGACAACTGGGAGCAACTGGGATCAGACTGGGAGGAACTGGGAGCAACTGAGATGATACTGGGGACAACTGGGATCATGATGGCATCAGCATAGGATCATACTGGGAGGGAGTGGGTCTGTGCAACTGGGATTACACTGGGAGGAAACGGGACCATGCTGAGGACAATTGGGATCATACTGGGAGCAACTGGCACCACACTGAGGGTGACTGGAGTCATTCTGGGATCATACTGGAAGTGACTGGGAGCAGGCTGAGGGCAACTGGGACCATGTTGGGGCAACTGGGATATACAGGGAGGGACTGGAATCATGCTGGAGCTGACTGGGAGTGGCTGTGAGCAACTGGAATCATGTTGGAAGCTACTGGGAGCAACTGGGAGTGAGTGGAAACACACTTGGGGCAACTGGGATTTACTGGGAGTGACTGCGATCACAGAGAAACCATAAAGGAAGTTACAGCAATAGTACTGGGAGTATCTGGGAGTGAGTGGGATCATTCTGGAATCATACTGGGAAGGACTATAGCTGTAGTGGGAGTGTCTGGGATCATACTGGGAGTAACTGGAACCATCCTGGGGCCTGGAACCATCCTGGGATGGCCTGGAACTATAGTAGGAATGAATGGGAACTACTGGGATCATACTGGGATCATACTGGGATCATACTGGGGGTGACTGGGAGCCACAGGGCCCATGCTGGGAGTGACCTGGGCCCCACTGCAGGAACTGGGGGAACTGGCCCAGCTGGGGCTCAGGGTTGTTCTCCCCCAGGGCTGCCCCAGGTCCTGCTGCCACCCCTGGCCCCACAGAGCAAGGGACAGGGGCACAGCTGAGGGCCAGGGCACAGCCAGGGAACACGGCACAGCCAGGGAACACGGCACAGCCAGGGAACACGGCCTGGCCCAGGGACACCGAGCTCCAGCACTTTGGGCTGTTGTGCCCGGGCTGTTGCCCTTGGGCTCCCAGCACAGGCCAAGGGGAGAATCCCCTCCACAAACTGTTGTTTGCTTGAAGCTTTGCTCTGGAACATTCCCAAGGAGCCACCTGCAGTGGCTGGAGCCCTGCCGGGTGCCCGGGGCCACCAAAGCCGCTCCGGCAGTGCCCTCCTGCCCCGGGCAGGGCAGGGAACACCCGAGGAAAGGCTCGTGCTGGGCTCAGGGCAGGGACAGGGCACTCCCCTGGCGCTGCCACGGGCACAACAGAGCCGGCCTGGGGAAAGGATTGGCGTTTGTGTCCCATGGAATCCCAGCAGGGATTGCTTCTCATTTCACTGTGTCATTGGATTGGTCATCGATTCAAATCATTTCCCCATGGAATTCCCATGGCTGTGGGTTGGGGAATTCTCACCTGATTGGGATGAGAGTGAGATCCAGCCATGGGAATTCCATGGGAATTCCTGCATTCCCAAGTCCCCCCATTTCTGAATCCCACATTCCCATGGGAATTCCCCTTCCCCCAGCCCACACCCACCTTTGTACTCCAGAGCCTCCCATCCATATCTGATGTATTTTGGGGGCCCTTCCACACTGGTGTGTCCCAGGTAAAGCTTCATCTGCTCCACCATGATCCCTTGGGATTCCCAGCACCTCTGGGTGATCCAGGTGGCACCGTTGGACACTGCAAAGCTCCCGGGTCCCGGCTGGAAGGAGATGAAATCCCACCTGTTGTAGCTGCACCATGGGATCCATGGATTCTCCATTGGACAGGAGGTCACAGCTGGAAACCACTTGCACTGCGTGGGAACAAGGAGGGAAGGGACCCATGGAGTCGTGTCCCAGCCCTGTTGGAAACCAGATAGGAATTTCCCAGGACCCCGTGCACACAGGCTTAGAGGCAGAAAAGAATGTGGGGATTGGTTTGAAACCCTTGGATAAACTGAGATACATAAAGTCACACAGACATGAAGTGGGGATGTATGTTCTAGTTTTAGGTGAGTAAAAATACACCTTAAGTGGCTTAAGGAAATAAGAGACTGTATTAGTTGATAGAAAAGCCCTAAAGTCCAGTTTAAAGTTCAGTAGCATTACCTTGTCCAAAGTTAACTAAGTCTTAGACCTAACATCAACATACCACAGCATTGCTCCCATTGCTGGCCAGAATAGATGGGCTGTAGGCGTAGGCCTTGTGTAAGAAATGACAACCATTGTGACACAACTGTGTTAGACCAGGATAGGTGCAAAAAGACAGGAATAGCATGGTGTTTGTAGCTGATTGGATGATTTATGAATAGAATGCATTGTACTGAGGGTGCTGCTGCTGCTGCTGCTTCTGTTGGGACATGGGGACCCTGTGCAGGAAGGCATTTTGCATAATGGCACGGACTGTAACACTCTGACCTTCCTGAGACTGATCTGGCCATGTCATAAAGTACTTTTCCAACAAGCAGCAGCCTCTCTTGTCCCTCGGTGGCTCCTGCCACAGCCCAGGGACATTTCTTATTTCCATCACCTGCTAGTTTTACACCATGAACCATTCTGGTTTTACCTAAGAGGTGAATCATTAGGATTGTGGTGCTTTCTTGTCCACAATGTCCTGTTCAGACCAAGAACACGCTGTTCTTACATCTGAGATTGTGGCTGTTCCTACACCATTTATTCCACACTGCATTGACTAAAGAAAATCTATCCTTTTCCTTACTAAGTTTAAGCTACAGCTTAGTGCAAATGTGTGTTGAAAGAGAATGAATCATCCCCTTTTTATTTTTCGGTCACTAGTGGATACCTCCCTGAAGGATAGAGAACAACTCAAAACTGTAGTGAAGAAAACGCAACAAAAACTTCCTCTGGATGATGAGGTTAGAGAACCTGTTTTAATCTGTGTCACTGTTTCTCACAACATCTACCTAAACTGACAATAAATTAAGCTGATTTTCCCCATGCTGAGGCAGTTTTGCAATGGAGCAGCGGTGTGTCATGATGCTAAATAAGAATCTGGCATTACCTGTAATGTTCACTGCTGCAAGGTGTATCAGTACACAGCAAGGCAGACTGGGTTATCACAGTTATTCCTCCCCTCCCCTCCTGTACATCCCATTGTCTCCTCTGCAGAAGTCACAGGCTATGAAAACAAGGCAAAGTTGCTCCCTATTTTTCTTCTCCCACAGCACTTGTTAGGCACCATGTTTTTTCAAAGGACTGCTTGTGCCTCTCCCCAGCTTGCTTCTTGCTCATTCGACATAAGAAGAGAGCTGCAGGAGTTTCAGGCATGTGAGTGCCTGATCTCTCTTTCCCTCTGAAGGCTCTGCCTCCCAAAGCCCTGGTTCCCTGCTGTGCTTTGCCATGAGAGCCATTCAAGCCCCAAACACAAGGGCAGTGGGCTCCAACTGCAAAGCCTCTCTTTGCACTGGGATTGCTTTTACCCTGCAGCCTCCATGGGCAGGGGCTCTGTGGGAGCAGGGGCCATCCCAGCCTGACCTGGACACAGAGGCAGGAAAAGGAGCAGATCCTGCTGCCTCCTGCTCCTGCTGATCCTGGCAGCAACTCCCCTGCCAGTTCCTGCAGGGAACTGCACACCAAGGGCTTCCAGCATTGGAGTGGCTCTGAGAACTTGCTGCTTCCCAGTTCTCCACCATCCCTCTGGATTCTGGAGCATCTCAGCACCAGTGTCCCTGGCCCTTCCTTCATCCCCTTGCTGCAGCAGTCACAGTCACTGCTGCCTCCCCCTTGCTGCAGCTCCTTTGCCAAAGTGCTGCCAAAGGCAGCGGAGCTGGCTCAGGATCCCTGTTGGCTTCTGGGCTCCAGGATGACCTTCAGAGGGACCCTTGGAGCGCTTCCCAAAGAGCTGCCTGTGGCATGGGGGCTGGATTTGTCCTCCCTGGGTGGCTCTGGTTGCAGTTCTAAGCTCCGTGGAGTCCCAGAGTTTTCTCAGCTGGCCTTTGCAGCGAGTTCTTGGCCAAGGTGTGGCTCTGCTGCCATCCCAAATCTGCGCTTGCCTTGCCCAGCCTGAGTGCAGGTGGGGCATGTGCTGGGCATGGATGGAGAATTCCATGGCCAAAATCCTCCAGCATTTACATCTGCTCATTGCTCTGGATAGCACAAATCACAAAACACCCGTCGCAGTCGACAATTTTAATTTCTTGCAGATTGCTACAGCTGCACTGATGATCGACAAATACACAAGAATTGATTTCACATGAAAAATGTCATTTATTACAAATTGCTATACCTACGCTGACAATATAGAACTATGCCGATCTCACTTTAAGTTAAAAAAAGGAATTTATTAGATTTTTACAGCAATGCTACGTAAAAATATACAAATACCAACCTTAGTTAACAAAAACCTAATTTATTGCCAACCTCTACAACTCACTATACACAAAGATCAATTATATGTTTAACAACTTAATTTATTACATTTACTACAGGCTTAAAGCCTATCTAGGAATACAAAAATATCATTATGTCTATCTAAATAGCCCTCTACCAAGAACGCAATCAATAGAATTATACAACTGTTCATTTTTAAACTGAAAGATATACATATACAACCACCTCAACATACAGAAGTAAATATAGATTAAATACTACATATTATATACAATATATCTAGAAATAGATACATAAAGTATCTGTGAATGGGTAACTGTACCTATCTAAATACCCATCCATCTGCATCAATACAAATATACAGTTATAAATCTGCACACACATGTAAATAGAATTACATCCATAAATAAATCAATACACATATGTAAATATAAAAATAGACATATTTACCTACACAAATACCAATATACCTATTTAAAGGGCCATATACCTAACAATACATCAATAAAAATAACTACATGAGTGTATACATAGAAAATATAACTAAACACAGATAGAACAACATACATATAGAAATATTCCTATACAAATAGCGACCCATATATTTATAAATATCCATATAGTTATCCCACTCTATGCTCAAGTCCATATCTTCAAAGCTTTTAATTCCGTCCTTGCTTCTCCCGTGCAGAGCAGCTCTCCTGGACACGGACAAGAGATGGGACATCTGGGAAGCAAAGGGAACACTGAGTCAGGATCGGGATGTTTCCCTTGGCAGCACCGGCCCTTCAGTCAGGGAAAATCTCAGCGCTTCCCCAGGAGGCTTAGAAAGAAAATGTTTGGCCAAAGCCCAGGGCCAAAGCCCACACCATCCTCACCCCCACCCTGCCTCTCCGGCCCTGTGGCCTCACCCAGGCTCTGGGCTGGCAGCAGCAGCTCCCTGTTCACTGCTGGAGCTGGCGGCCTTCAGCTGCTCCCTGCTGGCTCCTGTCGGTCTCCGCCTGTCCTCAAGGTCCTCAGGGCAGCTGTGGCAAAGGTGGAGGCTCTGGAATTGGCTCCAAGGCCTGGCAGAGCTGCAGTCCCGGAGCCCTCTGTGCTCCCTGCTGGCCCCCTCCATCCCCTCAGCCCCCTCAGCCCCCTCAGTCTCACCGTCCTTCAGCAGCTCCTCAGGGGACAGCGCCTGGGGCCAGCGGCAGCTCCCAGCGCTCCAGGGACACCCGGGGCTGCAGCTGCTGCTCCGCCCGGCCCGGCCGCCAGCTCGGACCCAGCACAGGGACAGGGGACAGCGAGGGCACAGGGGGAAAAGCACAAAGGGAGACAGGGAAAGGGGTTAAAAACTAGTCTGTACCTACACAGATACTAATCTATGGAACTAAACACCCATGTAGCTGTAAGTACATGTACATAACTATGTACATTTATAAAAATAACTATATATATGCATAAATGTAACTATCTACATAGGATAAATGTAACTATGTATATCTACAGATATAAGTATGTATACAAGAATATAACTATAGAAATCTAAATATATATATAATTTTAATTTTAATGGTCTATAACTATATAAGCATTTAAATGCAACTATAGATGTATAAATATACTGTATATCTATAAATGACAATTATATAGATAAATATAACTATAATTCTAAATATATCACTGTAGACAGAGGGAGGGATTCTACCTGCCTGGCAGTCACAGGCTCTCCCTCTGTCTCTTCCTGCCATGCAGGGCACCCCTCCAGGAGACATCGATCACATGGGATCTGGGAAGAAAAGAGAACACTGAGTCAATATTGGCCCTTGTGCACGTTTCCCTTGGGCAGCAATTGTCCTTCCATCACAGACTGTAAAAGATGGCCTCAAAGGCAGACTCTCCCTGGGGAATTTGAAGCCTGCTCTTTAGAGAACAGGGATCCTTCCAAGTTTCCAAAACTGTGTAAAGCATGGAAGTACCTCGATAAAGTCTCAGCACTCACAGTGCAAATGGCACCCACGAGAGCTTGAAACACAGAACAATCCCAGCTCCCCCAAAGAAGCCCAGCCTTGTTCTTTCTCTGTGCTGACAGAGAGCCCTCAGTCCTCGCTGAAATGGCTGCAGCTGAAGGGTGCTGTGAGCTGAGTTACAAACCAAACTGGGACACACGGGTTGGTGACACAACTCCCACAAGGTCAGGTTTAGTCCCGGCTCTCTTGCCACAGCAGAGGACTCAGTGTCAGAGCCTCTGGAGAAGCGTGGAGGGCAGGGCTCGGGGAGCTTGTGCCACTGCAGGATTGGAACTAAAGGCACCAGGAAGCAGCAGCCCTGCAGACAAGAACTCAGCTCTTCTGATCTCCCTTCCTGTCCCAGGCAGGCTCAGAGCAGCCGTCTCACACCTCTCCAAACCAACGTGGGCTCTCTCCTTACCAGGCTCCTCGGGCTCTGGGGAACTGTTCCCGCAGCTCTCGGTGCCAGATGAAACTTCCTCTGCTGCAGCCCTGTTCATGGGGTCCTCTCCTGGAGACTCAGGGGCAACATTAATATTCCCCTTGAAAGAGAAACAGAAAGAAAGGAACCCAAAGATCACTCAGGATTTCCTTGGAATCACATCAGGGATACAGTCACTGTTCTTCTCCACTCCCAAAGGCCGTGTAACACGAGGGGAACACTGCCCACACGGTTCACATCACAAGCGTTATAAACTCAGGATTTGGGTGGCCAAGGTGAAACTGAAGCTCTCACAAAATGACATTTGAGACAAAACATGAATGCAGAAAAGCAGAAGACACCAAGTGAGGGGACGTGGCCTCACGCTCTGACCCTGCCTTATCCCACGAGCTGGAAGAAATCAGCCAGCAGAAAGCCAGGGGCTCTCCTTGTTGCCAACGTGGCTGTCAGCAAGGGCAGAGCTCGCTGCCAGCACTGCCCAGGGCCGTGTGCTGCAAACCCAAAGGCAAAGCACACATTTCTGGCTGGGAGTCTCACCACCCCCACCCACCCAGCTGCTCACACAGTCCATCACAAGGTGCTGCTTTTTGGAGCCCTCCGCTGCTGCCCCATAGGTATGACCCAGGCAAACTGTTATGGACCATGGGTATTTCCAGGAACAAATTTTCCAGTGCCAAAAATGGGTAAATTTGGAGGGTAGAAAAGAAAACCAACCCGAAAGACACGAAAAGTCAGACAACCAAGCAGTGTTTTTATTCCACTGAGGAAGTAAATTCCCAAGATTAGGCACCTGCCAATTACCTTTGGACAGAAAGATATTCTCACTATGACCAGCTGCAGAATATTCATCTCTTCTGCAACAGTCCTTCCATCAGAATCCTAAAGATTCTAAAGATGGTTCAGAGCCTGCAAGGTTTCCTTTTATTATGGAATAAAATGCTTTTGAAAACTGCTATGTGTGAGTTGACAAAAGACATTCCACTTGAGAACAGGACATTGCTGAATCCAGAAAATCCCACTCCCCACCCTGAGTCTGCCCTTCCTCAATCACAAATGTACTGTAGGCAATGGCTCTGCACATCACGAGAAAGAGAGACATTCTTTGGCCAACACGGATAATAATCTGCAAAAAGGCCTGTGCCAGCACTCACTCTCCAGGCAAGTCTGGGAAGAGGCAAGAGTTAAGAGAAAGGAGATTCCTAATCCAAAGACTGAACCTGTCCAACAAAAGGACAAGGGAGCTGCAGCTCCAGCCCATCCCCACACAGGGCTCTGGCAGCGCCCACACGCACGGCAGGGCTCACACAGCAGCAGCAGCTGCAGCTGCAGCCCGGCCCTTGCTTTGCCTTGGCCTAACAACCCAAAAGAGGCAGAGCCCACATCTGCTGCTGCAACAGAGACACCTCTCGCGTGCCGCTCCCTGCACGGGACACTTGGCCTTCAGTGGCAATTCTCCAAACACTCTGCTCTTCTTTCCCACCAAACAAAGCCTGGTAGAACCTACAAAGCATCACCACAAATGCCCCTGCACCAGGCATTCTTCCCAAGGAAAAGGAACAACCAAATGTGGCCAACACAGGCTCACACCCCTCATCCTCACTGTGGGGGAAGACTTTTTCATTCCCTCTTCTTTGGGAAATCTGGCTTGACCAAGAATAATTAGATAACTAAATAGGAATGAAAAGAATGAAACTCAAGAAACCTTCACTTGTCAGCTACGTAACAACGTTCAGTAGCTCTCAGCCCAGCCTCTTTCATTCCCATCCAATGGGGTTACCTGAGCAGAGGGAGCCTTTACAGGCAGGGAGTTCCTGATCTCCCGGATCATCTTCTCAATTTCCTGGCCAAGATCCAGCGCTGGTGATTCCTCTTGCGCAGGTGCATTCTGCGCTGAGCTGGAGGCCGTTGATGCTGCACAGCCAGCACTGCCAGCTGGAGCATGCGGGGCTGAAGTGCCCGCTGCGGCTGCAAGAACCCAAACACGTGAGTCAGGCTCCAGAATGTGGC
The DNA here is from genome assembly GCF_015227805.2 of Hirundo rustica. NCBI lineage: Eukaryota > Metazoa > Chordata > Aves > Passeriformes > Hirundinidae > Hirundo > Hirundo rustica. Next base: position 21,775 of record NW_026690398.1, on the reverse strand, counting down.
TTTGGGACGCAGAGCTCTATTGCTGCCTTGGATCACAGATCACAGGAAGCACACAGGAAAACCAGGCAGAGAATCTTTTGACATTCTAGGTGCCCCTTCCTAGTAGGCTTGACAATTTCTGTCTCAGAACGACAGAGCATTGTTTGAAAACACTTCAAACGGTCGCTTTTCATGACCTTTTGGAAAAGCAAGGCTAGAACTCTTCTCCTACCTGGTGGGTTGGAGGCTGGGGGCTGCTGCTCCCTGTGGAGCTGCTGGAAGCTGCAGGGCTGCATCCAGAGCAGCTCCCGGTCGAGCGGAGGCGGCTGCTCCCCGTAGAGCTCCTGCATGCGGCTGCGGGGCCCCTCCCATCGGGGCGGCAGCAGCTGCTCGCCATGGAAGCCCTGGAAGTGGCAGGGAGGGACCCGGAGCAGCTCCCGCTCGGCGGGCAGCGGCCGCTCCCCGTAGAGCTCTTGGAAGCGGCTCGGCCCCTCCCGCCGGGCCGGCCCCGGCCGCTCCCGGTGCAGCAGGTGGAAGCCGCAGGGCGGGCGCCGGGCGAGCGGCGGCCGCTCCCTGGGCAGCGGCTGGAAGCGAGCGCGCCCGTGCCGCTCGTCCGGCAGCGGCCGCGGCCCGGGGAGCTGCTGGGAGCCGCAGGGCGGGCGCCTGCGCCCCTCCGGCCCCGCCGCCCGCCGCTGCGTGTTGGCCGCGCTCCGGCGCCTGATGCGGAGCAGGAGGTCGGGGCGGTCACGGCGAAACCAGGGGTTGGTGTAGTGGAGCCAGGCCCCGGCATCGCCCGGCGCAGCCGCGCCAGCCCGGCCCGGCACCTTGCGGAAGCCGTAGCGGTTGAGCTGGCGCACGAAGCTGCGGAACTGCGTGGCCCTGAAGGCGTGCGGGGCCGGTCCCTGGGCACCGCCCGGCCTGAGCAGCTCCCGCTCGAACAGGGAGCGGTCTACGAGCAGCCCCCGGGCCTCGCTGTCCCAGCGCAGTGAGCGGACGCGGGGGTCATTCACCAGGCTCCAGAGCTTGGCAGGGAAAGTGCTGGCGCCGAGCCCGGCGGGCAGCAGCAGCTGCGCCATGGCGTCCATCGCTGCCTTGGCCACAACGCCCGGAGCGCAACGGCCGCAGCTGCGCCGGCGGCGCGCGGCCTGAGGGGGGCGCTCGGCCCCGCGCGCGCCCGGCTCGGCGGGGACGAGCGCTCGGAGCCGGGGCTGCGGCACAGCGCGGGCGCGGCGGCTCCCGGGGCTGGCCCGGCACGGCACGGCACGGCCCTGGCCAGGGCGGGCTCTGGGAGCAGTGCCGGACTCTGTCCCCACGCTGCATTTTGTGCCTGGGTCACCATCGGTGACGGGAGAAAAGGACATTGCTTTGTCTTGGCTGGGGAAAGGATGAAAAGGGGAGATTACAAAGCATTCTTTTGGCCACCTTTTCAGCACACTAGCTGTTTTTTTCTCACCATGTCTGCCTGTCTTTGGTACACTTCGCACATTTCTTGTGATTTGGAGTCACCTACAGCACCACGAAAGGGCAGCAATTTTGTCAGCATTGTCATCAAAACGCTTGTGCTGCCCCATGGATGGATGCTGCTTTATGCAAGGGATTAAAGGCCTGCAGTTGTAGGGAGCTCACGCTGGTGTCTTCCCAAATGGCATTGCCTTTTCTTTCCACTGGAATCGCTGCTGCTTTTTTTCCACCCCATCTGGGGACATGTCCAATGCAAATGCCTCCTGCAGCCAGCTCGTGTCAATGTAGACTGACAAAGGAGATCTTGCCATGGACAGAGACTCCCTCGAGCTGGTGTGGAGAGGTGGAGGGGGAAGGTTTGTCCTTTAGTCTTGAAGTCTTGTTGGGGAGCTGATTGTGCTTTGGGGGACGGACACAAATGATGTCTCCTGACACACCACAGAGACTTTGGGGTTGTCATGTTGGGACAGAAATTTCTGCCTGGAAACTTTTTGAAATGCCTTCTTTTTTTTTCCCCTGCAGAAATATTGTCATGATCTCTTGCTTCCAGAAAACCTTTTCCTACCTCTTGGGGAACTTCCCTCTGCTGTTCTCCCAGATCAGGCCATTTCCCCTGGGTTCCTTCCCAAACTGAGGAGTAGCCCATGGCCTCCGCTCTCCAGCTGGAACAGAAGGAAGCACAGCACAGAGCTTGCTGTTGTGGGAGAGGAGCTTCTCTTGCCTGCCTGCTTTCCCTCTGGGGCAGGTTGGTGCGTGCTCATTTGATAAAGGGAGGTTTAAACTCTGGAGGAGTTGCGTTTCAAACTGCTCCATCCTCGAGCTCTTCTGTGGGTATCCTTGGACAAAAAGGCCTCCCTGTGTGAGCTCCTCGTGGGCTGGTTAAGGAAGGAAGTTGATATTTCAGGCTTGTGACTGCTGAAAGCAGTTGGTGTCTGGAGGTGTCCGGAGCTGGGAGGGACTACTTTTCTCACCTGGCTGCAGAAAAGGTAGGTGGAAAGTAGGAATTGCATTGGCAGAGATGGCAATCAGGGGTGTTTTCCAAGAAATGGGCTGGCAGAGAGGCAGGTCTGGTGCCAAACTGGCTGTGTGTTTGTTTTGGTGGTGGGGAGATGTTGTAATAAATCAGCTGAGACTCCATATTCTTCATGCAGGAAAAGCCAATTCTTTATTCACATCACTTATAGAGTTTTCACAGACCTTGTGCACAGCACCCCTTGGCTGGTAGTTTTCTTACTACTTCATTTATTGGTCAGATGGTCATTTGTGTGTACGTGGTAGGATTCAGGTTGTTTCCATTTTTCCTTTGTGGGTTCTCATGGAACAGAGCTAATATTTATGCAGGTGCACTTGTTTTTCTCCCTGAGAATAGGCTGTTGTGTTAACAAACTTCTCCTTCTCAAAATAGTTTTCAGCTGGGAACTTGCAAGCTATTGCTAGCTGCTTAGCTAAAGTAGCAGGGCCTAATCCATATTTTAGAAGACCTTTCTTTTGTAACATTTTTTACCTGTCTGCAACAGGGAGAGTCAGAGGCACAGACACCAGCTGAAGCAATAGTGTAATTTGCTACAGTGCAGAAGTGCAAAGAAAAATCCAAAGGATAAGCTAAGCAATGCACCTCAACGCTGATACAAAAGGTTGCCTCTAGTGATTAAGAAAGATACATCACCAGACACCCTTCTACTTTCTCCTTCATCCAGATGCCCTCATCAGCTGGGGAAAGCTGTCCCAGCAAAGCCCTGGAGAGCCACTGCCAGGAGCTGGGAAATCCTCCACTGCCTCCACCTTTGCCAGCCACGAGGCTTCTGACTGTGCTGTGAGAACAGCCCAGCTCTGCCAGTGCTGAACGAGCAATCTGACAGAACTTCTGGAGCGGGAGATCTGATTGCATTCTCCTCTTGGTTTTCTCCCCGAGCCTGTCCAGGGCTCCAGGAGGAACCAAGGCCAGATGCGGCCTTGTCTGGTTTCTTCATGCTGAAAGGTAAAGATGTGTTTCACCACAGAATGAATGCACAGATCCTGTTGATAGTAATACTTGGTTAAGGAGCAGATAGATCGAACACTTGGTTGGAAGGGTCACCTAGAGGGCAAATTTAGCTCAGGGCCTGTTGTTCAGGCCTCAGTCAGGGCCTGTTGTTCAGGCCTCAGTCCTTCAGTATTTTGTGGTGCAAATCAATGCACCACATTGGTGGAAAGCTGGAAAGAAACAAATCCCTCTTGAGCACATTTCAGAGCAGGACCAGGATTAGCCCTGCACGGCTGGGCCAGGGCCAGGAGCAGAAGGCCAACACCCTTCATTTGCCCAGAGGCAGCGTCCAGACCAAGAAGGTCACTGGTGCCCAGTGTGAAAAGTGCATATTATATGGCTCTATGCAAGATATTTACTATATGTGTTATGTTGTGCTAATTGTTAATGTGGTATTAATATTTTGATAGTATGGTAAATGTAGTTTTGTAGTTAAAATGTAGTTTTTATGTACCAACCACAGGAAAATGTAAATCTTTCAAAGAAGAAAGAATTTACTACTTTCTTATCAGAAGAGACCAGCTCCTCCTGCTTCTCTCAGCCTGGTGGACACCATAGAGATTAAAGGAAAAAAGTGATACTAACCAGAGACAATTCTTAGTTAGAATGGAATTTATGCATTATGTATGAATTGTATGAATATTCAACAGGCTATTGCTTTTAAGAGTTAATTCTTTGTTAACAGGGGTCCTTCTTCAGAGCTTGTGGCTCGGGAGAGGCACCCAGACGTCTGTAACTTTGTTTTTATTGTCTTGTATTGTCCTAACTCTAAAACTGTTCAATTTTTTTACTCTAATTCTATTTTTATAACCATCTTATTTACTATTAAACTTTTAAAATTTTAAAACAAGTGATTGGCGTTTATCACAATTATGGTAGCAGAGGATGGTTAAAACCTCACTGCCGGTGCCTCAGTGGAATCAGAGTGAGGACGGCGCGCCCTGCCCAGTTGGCAGCCTCGCTCTGTGTTCCCCTGCTGTGACCGGCAGATGCACATTACAATCAATGGACAAAGGGAGACAATAAAACAAAGAAAGGGAAAAGATTCCCTAAAACCGCGGTAGTTAGCCCCTAAGACTAAAGTGTACACGAAGACAAAGACCCAAGGACAAAGGACAGGTAAGTACTGGTTTGGACGGGGTGATTAAGGGGGGGGGTGAATGTGTGTGAATGAGAGGCAGCTGGTTATCCCAGACCTGCTAAGTGAGTGCGGAGTTTCTGACGCTGCGTTTCCGTTCTTTCGCGAGAAAGATGGCCAGTAAAGAGACGAAGCGAGTGATAAGAAGAGTGAGAGAACCCCCCCAGGGAAACTGGGACTGAATTTTAGAAAAGGGGTGGGACCCCTAGGAAGCAAAAAGTCTGCTGGATTAAGGGGTGATTGCCCAAGAGCATCCAGGACTAAAACTTTTGCTGGGTTGAGGGATTAATATCCCAAGAGCACCCAGGGTTAAGCAAAAAGTCTGCTGGATTGAGAGGTAAGTGCCCAAGAGCATCCAGGACTAAAACTTTTGCTGGGTTGAGGGATTAATATCCCAAGAGCACCCAGGGTGAAGCAAAAAATCTGCTGGATTGAGGGGTAAGTGCCCAAGAGCATCCAGGACTGAAACCTGCTGGGTTGAGGGATTGTGCCAAGAGCACCCAGGGTTCTGCCGGATTGAGGTTATGCCCAAGAGCATCTGGGGTTGAACAACACAGCTAGATTGAGGGCTAAAGTGCCCAAGAGCATCTGGGGTTGGACAACACAGCTAGATTGAGGGCTAAAGTGCCCAAGAGCATCTGGGGTTGGACAACACAGCTGGATTGAGGGGATATCCAAGAGCACCGGGACTGGCCAGTAACACCTAAAATTGTAATAGGTGATGTGATATATGTGCTAAAGTTAATTCGTGTTATCAAATTATAAACGGTAAATGTTCACTGTATAAATATGAGTGTTAAAGATTTGTTCAAACTAATATGGGTAAAAGTAAAATGGAAAAACCAAAATAAAAGAATTTCCTCAACTCGGGAAGCACGGGAGGGACACGAGGAAAGTATGATTGGAATTACCAGAAAGGGGGCCTAGAAACTATCGCTGCCGGGAATCCCTGAAAGGATACAAAGGACAACGGAAAACGGAGATACAAGTCCGGAGACCAAGATAATCACTTCAGATGGATATCTCTACTCGTCTCCGTCGAAAATTAACATATCCATGACACACCCGGGCCCAGCCATCAGCTGCATTGTTCCACCCTACCGGTCCATTCAAACTCCCGATACCGGGACTTGCATGATTAATGAAGACGCCTCGGAGGGAAGACCGTCAGAATCCCGGACTTCACTCCACGATCTAGTGTATAAAAAGGGGCGGCTGGAGACCGAAGTTGTGAACTTGGGGGGATAACAGACTGGCAGAGTCTGATATCCGTGTTCACCCAGCGGCGATCCCGGGCTCGACGCTGTCCTTTTAATTGTGGCTTTCTGAGACTGATATTTTGTCTCACAATAAAATTCTAAATTTCTGATAAATCGAATCTGGTTGATTTTATTTATAACAGCTTGAAGGAAAACCTATTTGAGGATGAGCAACTGGTCTTTTAAGTCCGGGTCCCATTGAAAAATCAGTCCACTCCAATGTGGGACTCTACTTAACACTGCAAGCAGAAACGGCAAAGATGGATCATACCTGTGGGCCTGTCAGGCTCTTGGATGCAGGTAATTGCCTTTCTTGCCTCAGGGGTCAAGCTCCTAGGAGAATTGAGTTCGCCGCTCCCTCACAGAAGGTTAAAAAGCGGAGCGAGGTCTTCTGAGGAAATTCCAAGAAGGGGTCAAACCCAATTAATGGAACCACAGAGCTGTTGCAGTTTGTGGAGCATCTTGGGATTGTTTTTGATGACAATCAGCTGCAGCACAATTGTTTGTTCCTTGACTGTTGTGGGAGATTAGGGACAGGCGGTCGGAATATATCGCGTTGTACGGGCTGACAGAACCCCTCCCTCAACTCTTAGTTGGTTAGTGTCCTTGATAAGGTAAGCAATACCTAACTTGTAACGTAAGCAGACGGATGTGATGTAGCAAACAGAGGTTTTATAACTCCATGTAACCAGTTAATAAATGCCATTAGCCGTCCACCACACTGGTGTCTGTGAGCTGGTGGTCCGAGCAGCCTGGGTGTGGCTGCCGTGTTGTTCCTGAACCAGGTCGCTACGCCTCAGCGGAGGTAACAAGTGGTGCCGAAGCCCCGGGAGTTGCCCGGGAGAACGGGAGTCGCCTGGACGGGTGAACGACGGCCGAGCGGCTGGGCCAGCTCGGCGGGAGGGACACCTCCGGACCCACGCAGAGGATGGAAGCTCTCGTGAAGGTCATTTCTCAGATTCATAAGCAGTGGGGAATTGATTGCAAAGCAAAAGATTTTAGCCTCGCAGTGACGAGGCTTTTGCAACTTAGTATTATTGATAGACCGGTGGATATCCTCCACCCAGATGTTTGGGATCAATGTATTAAGGCTCTTGCCGAAGACACAATGTCTTCCGGCTCGGGGAAAAATCTTAAGGCATGGGGAAGGGTCGTAGATGCACTGCAGAAGGCCTTGCATGAACAGGACACCTGGAGAGCTGCCCGAAATTGTTTAAAGGTTTCCCCCCAATTAGGTATCGCAGCAGCAACGCAAACTTTCTCAGAGGGAACTGTTGTTGAGAATTTTCAGAGTGTAAAAGAATGTACTCTGAATGTTAGTGATAATGCTCAGAGTGTTGATGATGTCAGTTCGGCCGAATGCATAGGCTCAGGCTCAGAAAATCAAGAGCTCGCTTCAAAGCCTCCAAGCTCAAGGTCGCTCACTGATAGCGCTGAAAACAAAGAGAGCTCGTTTGCTAACGCGGGGGCGCGCGAGCAGAAAAAGGGAGGAGAGCGCAAAGAGAGAGCTGAAGCTAATCTTTGCCCAAAAGCACGTTTTTCTAAGGCAAGAAGCTCCCACAGCAGGAGGCGGGGGGAGCGCAGGTGCAGGGGGCGGCTCAGCCCTGAGAGAAAGGGGCGGGGCCAAGAGGGAAGGGACGGCCCAGCCCTGAGGGAAAGGGGCCGGGTCGGAGCCCGACCAAAAGGCTCCAGAGCCCGGAAGCAGCCAGTCAGTCGACTTCCGGCTCTGATTCGTACTTCAGCTGGGACTGGGACAGCCAGTCCTCTGCTGCCGGCTCTGGCTCCGGCTCAGACAAGGAAGAAGTAACAGTATATAAAATCAGTAACAACAATGTTTCTACTTGGGTTGAGGGGAAGTCAGAAAAAGAACGAACTCCTCTCACAGACTGGAAGAAGATAAAAATGGCATGCTTTAAATGCAGCCAGGCATTTAAATTGGGCAAACATGCAAATTATCAGACTCCCACCTTCAGTGCCCCAGTCATTCAAACCCTATCAGAATCTCTCAGCACACAGACAAAAGAGGGAAGCCACATCTGGCACCTCCTCCTCATCCCGTCCTTTAGCTATCTACCAAAAACCTAAGTCAGCTCCTTACAATCTGTTTCTTAGTGTGTTAAATGCTACCTTTTTGTCATTGAACCAATCCAATCCGAACTTTACAAAATCATGCTGGTTATGTTATAATGCAGAGCCTCCTTTTTAAGAGGGTGTCGCCCTTGATGCTCCTTTTGAATATTCTGCAGCAAACTATCCACACAACTGTAAGTGGGACACACCCCGGATTGAAATTACCCTGAGTCAAGTCACAGGCCGAGGCAAATGCTTTGGCAGTGTAACCGTAGCAAAGCAGATGGGAAATATCTGTACTGAGTTCATCCAACCTAGTGAAAAGACTGATAAGTGGGCAGTTCCATTCCTATCAGGAATGCGGGTCTGTCAACAAATCAGAATAACTCCCTGTGTGTACCTTAGCAAACTCAATAACCTTGCTGACTTTTGTGTCCAAGTTCTGATTGTTCCTAGAGTCCTGTATCACCAAGAAGAAGAAATGTATCGCTTTTTAGAAGAAACCATCCTGCTCCGCAAAAGAGAAGTAATAACAGGTATAACCATTGCAATGCTCCTTGGCCTAGAAGCCACTGGCACAGCCACAGGTGTTTCAGCTCTCATGACCCAACATCAAAGACTTTCTCAGCTGCAAATGACAATTGACGAAGACTTACTGAGAATTGAAAAATCCATCTCCTCTCTGGAAAGATCTATCTCCTCGCTTTCGGAAGTCGTCCTGCAGAACAGGCGAGGACTGGACCTCTTGCTCATGCAGCAAGGAGGCCTGTGTGCCACCTTGAGAGAAGAATGCTGTTTTGATGCAGACCATACCGGAGTCGTGCAAGACTCCATGGCCGAACTGAGAGAAAGACTGGCCCAGAGAAAGAGAGAGAGAGAGGCCCAACAAGGATGGTTCGAGTCATGGCTCAATCAGTCCCCATGGCTAGCCACCCTTGTTCCCACATTAATAGGCCCTCTCACCATGATACTCCTGACATTGATTTTTGGGCCTTGCATTTTGAAAAAGTTAGTGTCGTTTGTTAGAAGACGTTTAGAGAAAGTCGACATCCTATTTGTCGAACGCATGCAATTACCGTGAAGTGCGCTTGTTACTAACATTTTATACCACTTTTGTATCCTATTATACAATCTTTAACAGCTTTTGCATTTTTATGACATTTATACTTTTATAACATTTATACTTTTATACTTTTTTACTTAGTCATGGGAGGGGGGGAAATGTGGGAGATTAGGGACAGGCAGTCGGAAGATATCGCGTTGTACGGGTAGACAGAAACCCTCCCTCAATTCTTAGTTGGTTAGTGTCCTTGATAAGCTAAGCAACACCTAACTTGTAACGTAAGCAGACGGATGTGATGTAGCAAACAGAGGTTTTATAACTCCATGTAACCAGTTAATAAATGCCATTAGCCATCCACCACACTGGTGTCTGTGAGCTGGTGGTCCGAGCAGCCTGGCTGTGGCTGCCGTGTTGTTCCTGAACCAGGTCGCTACGCCTCAGCGGAGGTACTAGACTGTAGCAGGATTTTTGGAGGCAGACACAGAGAGGCCTTACAGTGCTTGGAAAGTTCTGTTGTTTTAGCACTGTCAAGGACGTTGAGCCTGAGAACCAGGACAAAGAGCCTGGGAACAAGCTGTTGGCCTCTCAACAAAGTGTAAACAGGTAACTGCAAAGGAATGCTTATGCAGATAACACTAGCCAATAGTATAGCTGCCTGGAGCTCGTGGACACGAGGAGATAGCCAGTGACATGTAGTAAAATGCTGCATGAACAGCTTATGCACTAGAATGATGTAGGTATAAAAGAACCCTGTGTACCCTCAAAAAATGAGCATTCACCACTACTTCTGTGAAGAAGGTGTTTGACTCTGGCTGTTCCCTATGTTTTTTTTCAAAATCACCTTTAATTGGCACTGAACATCGGACCTTGGGGTGACAACCTGGAGGAGAAATTAGCGGTGGGACGCTGAGCAGTTGGACGCTGAACTCACTGACAGGTGCAGCTGCATCGAGGTGAGACCTCTGGAAAATAGCGGTCAGACGCTGATCTGCCGAGAGATGCATCAGCATTGAGGCAGAAGCTCGCCGTCCTTGCAAAGAGTGCGAGGCTGAGCTGGTAAGGGGAGCAGGGGGCAGTTTCTTGAAAAAAGGTGGAAGGCTTTGAGTACTCCCTTCCCTGCCCCACTGACGACGGCAAGCATGGAATGCGAATTTGCTGCCGCATTGAAATTGCTTATTATTCTACTCTGAGAGAGGAAAAACAGTAGCAGAAAAAGTACTGCAAAAGCTGATTAACTGGGTACAGGGAAATGGACATTTAACAACCCCCTGATGCTGTGAAGTTGGGGAGGTGCCACGGGGCCCCTGCAGTGCCCTCCTGCCGCCTCCGGCGCCCCGGCACTGTCGCTGGCCGATGCCCGGCTCGCTGCTCCCAACCCGCAGACCGCCCCCGTCACCCGAGCGCCGCCACCCCCTGCCCCGCAGCAAGTCAGGATGAGGAGGAAGAGGCCCCCGGGGGTCTGCACGGCCCCAGCGCTGCCACTCCTGCACTGCTGCCACTCTCACAACGCATGTGCCATGTGCCCCCCCCTTTCTCGGCTGTGCCCAAAGAGACACCGGTTGACCGAGAGAGGGGAACCCGTGACCCCTGCTGTCGACCACCTTCCCCAGACACTGTTCCGCTGCCGGACAAATTAGAGGAGGACCTCTAATGGACCATCTAAGGACTATGATGGAGCAGAACCCCCAGCAGAACCCACGATTGGTTTAAAAGAACTGACTGATCAAATTCAGGCAGCGTTGCAACGCCTGGATGAGCGAGGGCAAGCAGCAACTAAGCTGCTGCTGGAAAAAGCCCAAGAACAATCTACAATAAATGCTATAAATCAGGAGGAGCCAACATCATTCAGCTCCCAGTTAACTCCAGTGCAACAATTGCTAGAACAAACTGCAGAAAGCAGTTCCCAGGCAACGCCTTCGCCTGCGCCCTGCCATGACTCGATGGTCTGGAATTATACATGATGTTATACTAGAAAGATAGTGGGAACCCGCAGGACACATGGCATGTCCTGTAGTGTGTCCTGTCATGTTCAGAGATGGCAATCCTGTGTATGAGCAGCATGAATGGAAAATTTTGCAACAGGCAAAAAAACCCAACAAAAAACAAAAAAAACCCCCACAAACCAATGAAGGAGCATGGCTTGAAATCTGAAACTGCTCGAACAATGTTAGATTGGATTCATACTGCAGATATCAATTCTCCAGCCTGGATTGCCCCCAGTCTGATCACCATCATCAGACTGTTAATCTATTTAATCTATTTACATCTCTGTTATTAGTATGTTACTGCCCAACAGAGACAGGGCAGGTGCCTTCCTGGACATTCATTGCTTGTGCTTGTGGTTTTTCCACCTTCCAGTCCCTAGATGCTACAGATGGAAAACAAGCAAGAAGGACAAATAGCAGCACTCCGTTAGGAGAGCTTTTTAATCATAGCTGTGATTCATTGTCCACAGCCTTTGTGGTTTTAGGAACTTGTATTGTTGTGCAGCTGAGCACCAACCCTGATTGGATGTTCTTCTGTTGTTTTGCTGTGACATTCATGTTTTACTGCGCACACTGACAGATGTACGTCTCGGGAATGCTGCGCTTCGGCATGATTGATGTGACTAAAGTACAAATCTTCATAATAATCATGCATTTACTGGCAGTGAGTGGAGGACCACCTTTTTAGCAATCTCTAATTCCAAGACTGAACATTCAGATAAAAATACTCCCAGCTCCTTGTACTGTGGCAGGAACCATATTCTCCTGTACAAACTGGAGCTGGCAAAAATAGATCCACTATAGCAGGAACAAGTGTCCTCTCACCTTTTCTTCATATTGGCTCCGTGACTGCCTTGGCTGCAATGATCTACAAGAAATCTACTGTGCAGCTCTTTGAGAGGCATCTCTGCCTCTACATCCTGACTTTTGGCTTTGTGTCTGCCAAGATCACAAATCAACTGGTGGCTGACCACATGACCAAGAGTGAGATGTATCTATATGACACAGCATTCATAGGCCCAGCATTGCTGTTCCTTGACCAAATGTTTTAACAGCTTTATTGATAAGTATATTGTCCTCTGGATTGCCCTGATCCTGTCCCTGTCTGACCTGCTCCGATACTGTGTCAGCATGTGCAGCCAGAATTGCTGCCCACCTGCACATCCACGTGTTCCGCATCAAGGGCTGCCCCATGCCCTCGAACCACCACTAGGGATGGGAGCTGCCACAGAGGAATGGAGAAGGAGATGGGTTTCTACAGGAGTGAATAAAGGCTTGTAAGAGACAAATGTTAAAAGCAGATAAGAACAAAGTAATTTATAATAATCAATGTTGTATAACTTTTCTTCTTTGTTATCAGTAACACTCCTTAACTAGTCTCCTGCCTGAGAGAGTGAATTCCGAGTTCACCCTAGTCAGCTCTCCATGTAGTCAACTCTGTTGGTTCCCAGCCTGGAAAAGCATGCAGGAAAGAAGTACTCTGTCTTTGTAATTACCTTGATTACTAATTTCTCTCTATATAGCGAATGGATCCCCACCAACTGGAGTTTCTAATGTAGTATAATTACAGCTGCAATCTGACTTGCTTTTAATTTTAGTATTTCATCATCTCTTAGCGAAATACTTGTTTAGTGTCCACTTAGAATTTATTTACTAAAGACTTGAGTTGGTAAAAACCCAGAGATACCTTACTAAGTTGTGTGGCTGCAGCAGTTGTCAAGTAAGAGCCAAGCTGAAGTGGTTTTTACTCATGCATTGCTGACAAAGTGGTTTCATGCTGAACAGGGTCCTGTGAGCCAAGGGGTGCCCAGCATGCAAAATAGTGTAGTATCTTTGTCAATTAATTTTATTTTTAAAATAAACATTATCTAAGGGGAAAAAAAAAAAAAAAAAGAGAGAGAGGGAGAGGTGGCAAATCTTCATGGTAAGATATTCTTGTGTGTTGTGTGCCTTTTGCTCTTGGTGTCAACAAGTGTTGCAGGATCTTCTCAATTAGCTCATCAATTGTCTAAGAGAACTAATGTATGGGTGACATTTGCCAATGTGACTAAACAGGATTCTAACTGCCTTAGCCTGGCCAGTCCCCAGGACCTATTCAGAACTTGTTTGATAGGAACACCCCTTCGGAGCCCTCACAAATTTAAAGGTTATGTGAAAAATGAGACAATGCTGAATTTTACTGTGGCAAACAGCATGGGGTGAATGTCAGGTTTCAGCCACCCAGGCTGATGGAGGCTGGCAGTGAAAAATTATAGAGCAACTTGATGATACGCTTACTTCACCACCTGAAGAATTAGACCTCCTTGGATGTATGAATGCCAGTTCTACAAATAGAAGTGAGGGAGGTTGGGTGTCCTTTGAGCCCCACACAGAGCAGAGTCTAAATATACATAGCCAGAAATGGGCTGCAGTAAATTCAGCTTGACTATCTAGTAGCAGTGTACACCAACAACTTTATTCCAAATGTAATTTGACTGGCAAACCAGCGTGACACCTTCCACCAGGAACATTTTTAATATGTGGGGACCGCGCTTGGAATGGAGTCCCAGCCAGCCCACATGGGGGCCCATGCTATTTAGGGAAGCTTGCCCTGTTTCACCCTAACATAACCACATTGATGACTTTAGCAAAAGTCACTCAGAGAAAACGTGCCATACATGAGTTGGACTGTACGGACATGGGAAATCCTATACTCTGGTCCCAAGCTAGGACAGTGTTAACATCCATGTTTATACCAGGAACAACAGCCGCCAGAGCAATGACCACATTGAAGCAGATGGCATGCTGGACAAAATCAGAATTGAATGTAACTAGTCAAATTTTAGATGTGCTATCAGTGGATGTTACCAGTGTTAATCATGCTGTTTTACAAAACCGTGCTGCGATTGACCTTTGCTTTTAGTACATAACCATAGGTGTGAAGAGTTTGAAGGAATGTGTTGAATGAACCTGTCTGACCATTCTGGATCTATTCACAAAAAAAATTGCAATTAATGAAGAACAAATTACATGATTTAAAAGAAAGTGATAATGTATTTAGAGATTAGATAAGTAGCCTTAGGATTACAAGATAGCTGAAGTTTGTTATTAAACAAGTGTTTGTTATATTATTACTTATATTGATAGGATTATTAGTACTAAGTTGTGTAATGTCTTAAGAATATGTTGCGTAAGACAATATCTAATGCTTAGCTTGTGCAAAAGAAAAAGGGGGAATTGTAGCAGGATTTTTGGAGATAGACACAGAGAAGCCTTACAGTGCTGGGAAAGTTCTGTTGTTTTAGCACTGTCAAGGACGAAGAGCCTGGGAACAAGCTGTTGGCCCCTCAACAAAGTGTAAACAGGTAACTAAAAAGGAATGCTTATGTAGATAACATTAGCAAATAGTATAGCCCCTTGGGGCTCCTGGACACCAGGAGGTAGCCAATGGCAAGTAGTAAAATGCCGCGTGAACAGCTTATGCACAAGAATGATATATGTATAATAGAACCCTGTGTACCCTCAATAAATGAGCATTCACCATTACTTCTGTGAAGAGCATGATTAACTCGGGCTGCTCCCCGCATTTTCTTTCACCTTTAAATACTTAGTTGTATGGAACACAAAACTTAGAGTGCACGCACAACCAGTAAGGTTATTCAGAGGATACAAGGAAGATGATGAGCCTTCATCTGAAGAAGACCACCAAAAAGCCAAGAAGACCCCCTAACAACAAGTGGAGCATGTGCTATGTAGTACAGTGACGTAGATTTTACAAACTGAAGATAGGAGATTTATGAGAAATATTAATGAATATGTATTAGCATACAGTATATAAGTTTAAGTTGGATTACTTTGTTTTGTACATGAGGTAGGGTGAGAAAGCCACCCTCTATACCCCAGTCAGTTTTGCTTATGATTTATCTGAACCTTAATTATCTTTATTTAATCACTGCCAAATTTTTTTATATGCTTGATTATGAAATGCTACTTAAATAAAATTTCATTGCTGCTAAATTCAACTTTGTTGCTTATTAAATTAGACATATAGAACTTCATTGATAACAATTTGGTGCTGAAATCTGGGAAATCCAGCCTGGGGAAGGATGCCTAGTCTCGGGAAGGAGCTCCCCACCAGCTCTTTTAAGGTGGTCCCGAGCTTAGACCAGGCTCCCTTGGAGAAGGAGTTCCAATTACGATAATGCATAAGCAAAGGAAGCCAGCAATAGGAGGCACGCACAAAAGCTCCTGTTGGATTGCCAGCTAAAGGCAAAGGTGCCTGTAAAACATCTTGTGCACAAGAACTGTGTGGGAAATGGACTGTGTGAGTACCTCAGGGTTGGGCAGGTGGGCGGCTGTACGTTTGGTGTGTGTAGAATATCTAAAATGGGGGATGGTAGCCCTAAACCCTGAAGCAAGAGCAAACCTCCCAGTACCGCATTTTCAGCTCTCTATGAGAAGACCAGCCAGGAAAGGAGGGAAGTGAAAAGAGAGAATGAATGAGGATCCCTGGGAGGGACTGGCAGGGAGGGTCTCAGCCCGAGAACCCAGGGGAAGGTCCTCGAGGAGAAGGGAGCGGTCTGATCACTGGGTGAGGTGAGTAAGGAGGGGAGCAATTGAGTCAAGTTCAATTTTCTTTGAGAAGAAAATAGTTGGTAACTTTAGTACGAGACTAAGAGGGATTGTGAGGGGAAGTGGCTAGAAGGATATAGTCAGGGAATAAAGATTGGGAGAAAGATTGGAATTAAGCGTGAGACAAACAGTTGGTAAAAGACAAGATAGTGCAACAGAATAATAAGTGAGAGGACTGAACCACAAAGTGAGTGAGGGAGACCAAAATTCTCCTGGTACCGGGCGTTTCTTGATATGTTGCCGCCAAAAATGAGTCCTAGAAAGAGTAACTCCTTAGACCCAGGAGCTGCGAATTATGAAGGAAATTCACAAGAGCCTGGTATACCTGGGAACTGTGAGGGGGGTTCTCAGAAGGGGAGCATCCCTCAGGAGAGTCCACTAGGGATGATGTTACAATACTGGGATGCATGGGAATCCCGAAGAGGAAAAAGCAAGCAGAAAATGATTAACTATTGTATGTTTGAATGGACAAAGGAAATGATCTGGAAAGATAATTTATATGGGCCAAAGTGTGGATTGTTTGAAGATTGGATTTGCCAGGCTTTGAATTTGTATGTGAATTCAAACAAACCTTTCAATCAGGAAGGAAGCGAATAT
This sequence comes from Hirundo rustica, assembly GCF_015227805.2. Taxonomy (NCBI): domain Eukaryota; kingdom Metazoa; phylum Chordata; class Aves; order Passeriformes; family Hirundinidae; genus Hirundo; species Hirundo rustica. The sequence continues at coordinate 5,589 of NW_026690398.1, read as the reverse complement.
GCTGATCTGTGGCTTCCCAGGGGAAAGGGTGAATTTGTCACTCGAAGGCAGGGAAGCAAGGGTTTTCCATTCTGTCCTTTACAAACCAGAGGGCAAGCAGCCAAAAAAGACAGACACGAGCCCCAGGATCCATTAGATCACCTCCCACCCCCTTATAGGCAACCTAATCAGCCCATTCAACCCCAAGCCCCTGAGGGCCCTCCTGTAAATGCAAACGCACCCCCTATTCAGGAGGAGCCAGTAGCACATAGAACTAGAGATGGGGGATGGGGAGAAGTGATGATGGGGATGGGGAAGCAAAAATGGAAGATGGACTATACCCGCTTAGAAAAGTTCCAATGGCAAATCCAGAACAGAGACCTATTGGTGATGTGAGTGTTCCCCTGAACACAGGGGATGTTAGGGAGTTTAAGAAGGAGATGGGCAGGCTGCTAGAGGATCCTATTGGAGTGGCAGAGAGATTAGATCAGTTCTTGTGCCTGAATATATACACCTGGGTGGAACTGCAGTCTATCTTAGGAATCTTGTTTACCATGGAAGAAAGAGAAATGATTAGACATTCAGGAATGAGGGTTTGGGATAGGGAATGTCAAGGGCCAGACCAGGGGGATCAGAAATGGCCTATGCAAGATCCAGGTTGGAATAATCAGAATGAAAGACACAGGCAGAATATGAGTGATCCCCGGTGGATGATTATCCGAGGAATCCGGGAAGCAGTGCCCAAGGGGCAGAATATAGGGAAAGCTCTAAGTGAGCACCAAGGGAAGGATGAAGCCCTGGCAGACTGGTTAGAAAGACTAAGAAAAGCCTTGCAGTTATATTCAGGTGTAGACCCCGATACTGCAGCAGGACAGGTCCTTTTGAAAACACAATTTGTAGCTAAGTCCTGGGGGCACATCAGGAAGAAGCTGGAAAAAGTAGAAAATTGGCAGGATAGGGGGCTTCAGGAATTGTTAAGAGAAGCACAGAAAGTGTATGTGAGAAGAGATGAGGAGAGGCAAAAGACAAAACCACAGATTTTAATGGCAGCAGTCAAGGAAACACAGACAACCATGAATACAGAGAAGCACTCAGGAAAGAACAAACAACAGAAAAAGGCAGGTCCCACCTCTGGGGATACGAGACCCACGTGTGTTCTCCTGTCACCAGAAAGGACACTTACAAACTTCTTGTCCCACCTCCAGGGGTACAGGACCCACTTGTTTTCATTGCCACAAAAAGGGACATCTCCAAAAATTCTGTAGAAAGAGGCAGCAAGATGAGAAAATGTTTCAAGAAGATTTAGGGGGGTCAGGGGCTCTATTTAATGAGGACCGTACACCTAGAAGAGCCCTTGATAAAACTGAAAATAGGTCCTCAAAAGGAAGAAATCACAATTTTGGTGGACACAGAAGCTACTAGGTTGACAGTAAGAAAACTACCACAAGGATGTGAAGTAAGTTGTGAACGTGTCCCAGTAATTGGGGTTAAAGGAGAAGTTTTTCAGGTTCCTGTAATTAAAAGAGTGCAGATTGAATTGGATGAAAAATTTAGATTGAATGATTTGGTATTAATACCAGAGGCTGATAATAATTTATTAGGAAGGGACTTAATAATAGCCTTGGGGATTAAAATAGCACCCTGTGAAGGAAAACTTAAAATCTATTCTTTAACTGAAGAAGATAATTTCAAGATTAGCGACACTGTGTGGTATACTGGTGAAGCAGGAAAATTAAACATTCAGCCCGTTAATGTTGAAATACAGAAGCCGTAAATCCCCATTCAAGTAAAACAATATCTGATATCACTGGAAGGTCGGAAGGGATTGAAACCGTTAGTTGAGAATTCAGTACATCAGGGGGTGTTGGAGTCCTGTGTGTCACCACAGAATACCCCCATCCTGCCGGTAAAGAAGCCTGATGGTAGCTACCCACTAGTCCAGGATCTCAGAGCGGTAAATCAAAGAACCATTACCCGCTTTCCAGGAGTATCTAAGCCAGATACCTCCTAATTACATTTGGTACAGTGTAGTGGATTTAAAGGATGCCTTTTGAACTTGCCCTCTGGATGAGGGCAGTAGGGATTGCCTTTGAGTAGGAGGACCCAGATACAGGTAGGAGAGAGCAATTAAGGTGAACGGTGCTACCGCAAGGTTTTACAGAGGCACCGAATCTTTTTGGGAGGGGATTAGAAAATCTTTGGAAGTCCTTTGAGTTACCCAAAGGAATGATGCTGCTACAGTATGTCAATAATTTGTTAGTAGCAAGAGAAACTGAAGAAGAAACTAGAAAGGGTACTATTAACCTTCTAAATTTTCTGGGAGAAAACTGGCTGAAGATATCATACTCAAAGTGGGGTATTTAGGTCATTGGATTAGTAAGCAAAAGAAAAAGCTAGACCCTGAAAGGGTTCCAGGAATAATGAACATGGGACCCCCAAAGTCTAAAAGAGAAATAAAGCAGTTTTTGAGTCTTTTGGGTTATTGTAGGCAAGAGATAGAAGGGTTTAGCAGAAAAGTAAAATTTCTATATGAGAAATTAACTACCAATCGCTTAAAATGGACTGAAATGGATCAGGAAAATTTGGAGCAAGTTAAAGAAGCCCTATGGCAAGCTCCTGTACTGAGTCTTCCCAATTTGGACAAGCCTTTTCAATTATTTGGTAATACAGTTGATCAAACGGCTTATGAAGTATTGACTCAAGATTGGGCAGGAAGCCAAAAGCCAGTAGGATATTATTCCATATTATTGGATCCAATTCGTAAGAGTTGGCCAATATGCCTGCAAGCTCTGGTAGCCACTGCTGTGTTAGTAGAAGAAGCCCAAAAAGTAATCTTTGGGGCACCACTGGAAGTGTACACCCCCATAATATTAGGGGAATCCTTGCTAAAAAGGCTGGGAAATGGTTATCTGATAGCAGAATATTAAAATATGAGGCTATCTTGATTTAATACATGATTAATACATGATTAATACATGATTGCACAGAGGTCATAGAGTTACAAAAAAAACCAAAAAAAATACACCCAGATTTAAGAGAACAAGAATTAAAAACAAGAGAAAAATTGTTTATAGATGTATCATCCTGAATGGTAGACAGAAGAAGGAAACCTGGGTATGCCATAATTTGTGGAGAAAAACTGGAAGTAAAAAGGATGTGTTCCCCTTAGCCCGTCCTGGTCAGCACAAGCCTGTGAACTCTATGCATGATTCTGTACGTTGCTGTTATTAAAGGATCGAGAAGGGACCATATACACCGACTCAAAATATGCCTTTGGGGTAGTGCATACATTTAGAAAAATTTGGAAAGAAAGGGGACTTATAAACACTCAAAGAAAAGGATTAGTGCACCAAGGATTGATAATTCAAATACTTAAAGCTTTGAAGAGCCCAAAAAAGATAGCAGTGGTTCATGTGAAAGGCCACCAGAGAGGGAGAGCCATTAAAAGAAAAGAAACAATTTGGCTGGTGATAAAGCTAAGAAAGCTGCCCTGAGGGAAAACAGCAATGTAATTATGACTTTTCAGGAAGCAGGAGCACAAAATCAAACACCCTACTTTTCTTTAGCAGAAGTAGAAGCCATGAAAAACCTAGGAGCAACTCTAAAAGAGGGACAATGGATTCTCCCTGACAAAAGCACAGTTCAAACGGCAGAAAAAGGCTAGACTCATGCTTCAAGGGTAAAAGGACCTATACCCAATAAAGACTGGAAATTTTTTTTCAACACCAAGAGACCTGAAAGTAAAATTTAAAAAGACTTAAATTTGATTAAACCTTTTTGTTAAAAAAATGTTTAATTTGTTAAAAAACTGTGTCCTAAACAGTTAAAGTAAAACTGTAATTGATCCCCGACATGGCTGAAGAGAGTATTTGGTGCCCAGAGACTATAGCTCATATGGAAAATTGTTTTTGGCTGTGGATTTCACATAATGCTGCAATATATTTGGTGTGCCACCCACATATTGAAAGAATAACCCAGCCCCAGGATATTCAAGATATCCTTCGTACAGAAAGGTCAGAAGCTGCCATCCCGCAGAGAGAAGTTTCCATGTTTCAGCAAGGTTGCTGCAAACACGGTCATCAGTGTGAGCGGTGTAAAGCAGTGACCATGGAGTGGCTGAGACAAAGACATTGGCACAGAACAACTGTACCTTGGGACCAAAGAGATGTAGCTTTTATGATTAATTGTATACGATGTTTTAGTAGAGTAGAGCGAGACTTTAGAATGCACAATTGGGTTTTAGCACAGATCAACATTGATACTTATATAATAGAAGATCAAGTACAAAGAGCATTTATTTATTTAGCGTATCACATGGAACGATTAGTGGCTTTGAGAACACTGCAAGAACAACAAAGGATAATAAAATTAAGATGTGGATATAGTAGGATACCCAGAAACAACAGAAAAAGATAAATTGTCTTGCTTAACCTGTTCAGGTTATAAAATTCCTTTGATAGTTAACGATTCAAGGTTTTTGTTCTGTAATTGCAATTAACTTTAATTTATTAGAAAAATTAGGCATTCTGGATTGGCTGTCAACAGCAACTCCATTGAGTTTGGAGGCAGAACAATGCCAGTGGGAAGGGATTAGACACTTCCTTGATCAATGGGAACAGCCTGAACAGATTGAAAATCTTTTAAGAGGCCCTCAGTGACTAACACTAACAGATTTCATTGAGGAACTACAATTCCAGAAAAAGAGACTGGGAACACCTGTTACTAAAAGAGTCCAAGAACAAGTAACACACTGGGAGTGTACTAAGCATGGCTTAGAGTGTCGCCCATGGGTTTGTGTTATTTGTACGCTTTGCCTTAATTTGTGGTGGAGAGTAACAAGAGCAGAAGAAAGAGAGAGACAATTGATTTGTTTAACTTGCTTGGATCGTGTGCATGAACAGTTAACTTTAAAAAGCTTTTCCAGTGATTTTTTTGGAACACCTTTGAGATATGAAGATGGAACCTTTTATGCAATGGTCCAATTAATATAAAATTTAGACCAATGAGTTTTTACTATATTAGCTTTTGAGCAGGTAAAAGAGCAAACAATTCATAGTATTATAGACCAGTGTATCATAATTAAAAGTTGCTGTGGAGAAGGAATTTGTGTGCCATGCTATAGACACATTTCTTACATGAATTGGCACTGTGAATGTGCCTATTGGTGGTGATGAAGACTTAATTATCCCCGATGTCGGAGCAAAAATCTACCAACAAATCAGGTTTTTAACTGAAGTAGTGAAAAAGCAAATCTTATTGTGGTTGGCACATCTCCAGAGCTTTGGTGGTTTAGTCTAAAAGAGGAAGTAGCTGACCAGAGAGAGAGAGAGAGGGCAGTGCTGCAAGAACTGTGAGTAATCTGTGCCATCCTTGAAACAAACATGAGGCCAAGGGTACCAGTGAGACCAAAGGCACCAGTGACTAGATCCCAGGGTATAAACTTTGCTGCCAAGAATACCAACATCTTGGCTCTTGGCTGCAACCCAAAAGGGCCTTGAGGATGGTAGAAAGTCAAAAGTCCTGAGGATTATTTTCACTGTGTTTGTCATGATGCCCTTGGCAAATGGCCAAAACTATGGAGTCGCTCTGGACAGAGTCCATGAGAGAAGG
>NW_026690397.1:0-33420 GCF_015227805.2 Hirundo rustica | reverse complement strand
GAATGGCATTTGGAATGGCAACAACGGCAATTGGAATGGCCAGAATGGCATTTGGAATGGCCAGAATGGCATTTGGAACGGCAATGGCAATTGGAATGGCAATTGGAATGGCAATTGGAATGGCAATTGGAATGGCAATTGGAATGGCAATTGGAATGGCAATTGGAATGGCAATGGCAATTTCCCGGTGAGAAAGCCTTAATCCTTACCTTTCTTTCTTGAACAAAATGAGGAGGGCTCCAGAGTTGCTGCCTAAAGCCAACCCTGATGCCCTTTTGGCCGGGCATCTCCTCTTTTGAGAGGTTCCGGCATGAGGGTGCAGATGTTTTAAAAGAGCAATGGGTAAGAAGAGGTTTCCATCCCAGACCTTGAGCATGTATGAACCGTGGCCAGTGCTCTTGCACGCATCAACCTCGAAAGGCACCAGCTGACAGCAGTCTGATGCGGCAATGATTCACTGAATCCATGCAATGAATTCCTATGGGCTTTGCCCAAAACCCTTTGATTCTGGGGCCTTTGGAAAAGACTGAGGGCAGTGCCCGGCACTTCCTGGGGGGCAGCACTTCTTCCATTGTGGCAGGCATTTGTCAGAAGCTTTGGGGACATCGCTGTCTCCTTCAAAGGCAAAACCTCTTCTTTCCCTTGGCCTTTCAGTCTCAGCAGATTCCAGACATCCTCCTCAACAACACGCAAGTCATCATTGGCGGCCAGTCCCAAATTGTGACCATCAACAGGCAATGGCGTGTGGCAGTCATTGAGCAAAGGAGTGTCAGCGGGTCCTGGAAAACCATCTGGAACTACAACACGGTGAGTGGCACGGAGAGGGCTCATTCCAAAAGCATCCAAGGAGACCGGTCGCTCACCGAGTGGGACAAGGGACAGCATTTATTTCTTTATTCTGAATGTCTGGAGTCCACGATGTGGGGCAGAAACTCTCCGCATTTTTTACGGGTTCCATCCGGACTCTATCTCACTGTTGACAGGTGCATAAAACTGAATTGTGACCGCAGAATACTTTTATTTCACAGGGCGTCATTGCAACCAAAATCCCACAACTGAACACCTGCTACATTTCCATCATGAACAGGAATGAGATGCCCCGCTTTGATAATCTGGCCCGCCTGGCACAGGAGAGCAGGGTAAGATTCCAAAGGAGTAGGAGGGAGATTTCTTACCCTGGACTTCATTCCTTGGCTATTTCTTCAGGTGCTTTTCTCTTTCTGGACAGCATCACGTTGCCTCTAGTGGCAGGGTTACTTTCTCTCAACAGTAATGCAGATTGGGAATTTGTTGTAGGAATGCTTTGCCAAACAAAGAAAGGGGCTGCGTTATTCTCTCGCCTCCTTTCTCTGTGGATGTTGAGCTCTGCAGCCAGCTGGGCAAACCTTTGCTCCGAGGAGCCCGGCAAGGGCCTTGATGCTATTGGCATGCCAAGATCCCAAAGTCCTTCACAGACTTCTCAGTACCAAACTGCACTGGGCAGCTCAGAACATGGCCTTGCAACTGCTCTTGGCCAGACTCCCTTTTCCTTTGCGGCATGAGAGAGTGTCTCCCTGTTCCACAGCCTTTCCCCCACATTCACGGCTTGAGCCCCAACTGGAGGCCTGTGGCCGTAGCTGGGGAAGGGGCTGAGAGAGCAGAGGGGAGACAAGGGTGTGGGAAGAAACAGCAGGAAAGCAGCCAGGGACTTGGGCAGACAGGCCACAAAGCATTCCAGGAGGAAAAGAGAGCGGCAATTCATTTGAAACAAAGCCCACAGGAGCCGTTGTGACCTCTCGCGTTAGAGAACCCAGGGCTCTCACAGAAGGCTCCTCAGCACAATCTGCAAATAGTCCAAGAGCAAATGTATCTGCCCTGGCTTGCTGCTTTGCTCTTTGGTTCCAGGTTAGAACGGGCTGCAGGAAGAGACTTCTCCTGCCGGCCTTCCAGCCAACAGCCCTAGTGCCTCTGAGGGGCAAGGGCAGTGACTGAGCAAATGCTTTGGAAGGAGCTCTGGCTCCACAGAGCAGCCACACTCCTCTTCTCTTCAGCGCTTTCCTTGCACTGCCACTTCCCCTCAGGCTCCCTACACCTTGACCCCCTTCGCAGGACCTATGCCTTGGCTGCTGCCTTCAAGGCTCGCCAGCGGTCCCACAGGTGCCCAGATGAATAAAAGGTGTCCCTAAAGGCAGTTGGGACTCAAAAACCCCGGCCTGAGTCATCCTTCCTGAGCTAGGAATAGGCCTAGAAGGGAAGCAGCTTCTGACACTGAGCTTGCTGAATGCTGGTATTTGATGTTTAGAACCTGTTTGGTCTTGGAAGACCTACCAAGAAGATCACCTTTGTCACCAACGGATTGGTCAACAACCTCAACGCCTATGGAATAGACATCACCGCTATGTGCAGCGGACTCACCACCTACATGGCTTACGAAGTTCACGGTGAGTGCAAGCATTGGGAATTCTGAGCGATCCTCACCTGGGCTTCTTGTCTCTTGGGGCATGACTAAGGCACAAGAGCTGCTCTTCCATTTTGAGGCACACACACACACCAAGGGCTTCAGAGCAGTTGCACAATGGGTTTGGCACCTCTACAGGTCAGGATTGCTACAGGGTGGTGTCACAGCCCCCATAATTGACCCCAACACAATGCCTTTCGCTCCCTTCAGGAAGCATAATAGGGCTCCAATTTGGCCTCAGACTGTTTTGGCTCACACTGCGCTCCTCTGTAATGCTCAGTCAAGAAGCAGGGTCGGCCTAAAAATCTCTATTCTACAGGTCCCAGCTTGCTGATAAATTGACAAAGGCAGCAAACAAACCCTTGTGCTTCGCAACACAAAGCCAAGTGGCTTTGATCCCTGGAGGTGTCTCCCAGGGGCAACATTCCCATTCCCCAGGCCTTTAATGACCTACATTTGAGAGGATTCTTTCAGAACGTCCCAGCCCACATGACCGGGCCCATGAAGTGGCAGCAGCTTCACTGTCTAATGCCCAGCCATTGGGACTCACAGGAGCCACTGCAACAGAGCTCCGATCTCTGCACGGGAAATCCCAAAGGGTGTTCAAGAGCACGTCCTCGTGAGCATTCCCTGCTGAGACACAGAGCCGGAGCTCTTTGGGGATTTCAAGACGATCTGCCCCTCACACAGCTCAAACATTCCCAGTGCAGCATTTCTTCAGAGCCTGGCTGGCTCTGAGCAACACCACCACACTCCTGAGAAGGGCAGCCAAGGTCTTAGGTATTAGCTCATGGCGTTTTGTCTTTGCTTTTCCAGCTTTCCAGGGACCCCAGGTGAATCTGGGATCGTGCATTACCCTCGATGTCCTGAGAGTTGTGGAGCTGGAGTACTGCAAGGGCAATGGCAGTACCAATTTCCCGGTGAGAAAACCTTAGCCCTTACCATTCTTCAACCAAAAGGTGGGGTCTCCAGAGCTGCTCCCCAAAGCCAGCCCTGATGCCCTTCTTGTCTGGCATCTCCTCTTTTGAGAGGTTCTAGAGATTTTGACCCTACTTGAGCGTGCAGATGCTGAAATAGAGCAATGGGTCAGCAGAGGTTTCCATCCCAGACCTCGAACAAGGACTTACTCTGGCCAGTGCTCTTGCACGCATCAATCTCTAAAGGCAGCAGATGACAGCTGTCTGATGCGGCAATGATTCAGCAAATGCGTGAAAAGAACTCCTATGGCTTTTGCCCCAAACCACACCCTTGATTCTGAGTCCCCTTGAAAAGACTGAGGGCAGTGCCCGGCACTTCCTGGGGGGCAGCACTTCCACTGTAGCACGGATTTTTGGGAAGATATGGGGACATCACTGTCTCCCTTCCAAGGTGAAACGTCTTCTGTCCCTTGGCCTTTCAGGCTCAGCAGATTCCAGGCATCCTCCTCAACAACACGCAAGTCATCATTGGCGGCCAGTCCCAAATTGTGACCATCAACAGGCAATGGCGTGTGGCAGTCATTGAGCAAAGGAGCGTCAGCGGGTCCTGGAAAACCATCTGGAACTACAACACGGTGAGTGGCACGGAGAGGGCTCATTCCAAAAGCATCCAAGGAGACTGATTGCTCACAGAGCTGGCCCAGGCGCAGCCACCGTTTCTTTATTCTGAATGTCTGGAGTCCGCGATGCGGGGCAGAAACTCTTCGCATTTCTTATGGTTTCCTTCCCAACTCTATCCCAATGTTAACAGGTGGAAAAAAAACTGTATTGTGACCACTGAATACTTCTATTTCACAGGGCATCATTGCAACCAAAGTCACGCAACAGAACACCTGCTACATTTCCATCATGCACAGAAATGAGATGCCCCGCTTTGATAATCTGGCCCGCCTGGCACAGGAGAGCAGGGTAAGAGTCCAAAAGAGCAGCTGGTTTCTCACCCTGGACTTCATGGGGCTGTTCCATCATGTGCTTTCTCTTGCTGGACAGGATGAGCTTGCCACAAGTGGCAGGGCTCCCTTTCTCTCAACAGTAATGCAAATTGGGAATTTCATGTAGGAATGCTTTGCCAAACGAAGAACGGGGCTGCATTATTCCCTCCCCCATTTTCTCTGTGGATATCAAGCTCTGCAGCCTGCTGGGAAAACCTGCTCTTTGTGGAGCCTTTCAGTGCTTTTCTTCCTCTGCCACTTCCCCTCAAGTTCCCTGCACCTTGACTCCCTTCGAAGGACCTATGCCTTGGCTGCTGCCTTCAAGGTGTGCCAGCGGTCCCACAGGACACAGGTCCCCCCGGATGATTAAAAGCTGTCCCTAAAGGCAGTTGAGACTCAAAAACCCCAGCCTGAGTCAACCTTCTAGAGCTAGGAATAGGCCTAGAAGGGAAGCAGCTCCTGACACTAAACTAATTGAGTCCTGGTTTGTGATTTAGAACCTGATTGGTCTTGGAAGACCTACCAGGAAATTCACCTTTGTCACTAATGGACTGGTCAACAACCTCAACGCCTATGGAATAGACATCACCGCTATGTGCAGCGGACTCACCACCTACATGGCTTACGAAGTTCACGGTGAGTGCAAGCATTGGGAATTCTGAGTGATCCTCACCTGGACTTCTAGTCTCTTGGGGCATGATTAAGGCACAGTAGTTCCCCCTCCATTTTGAGACACACACACACCAAGGGCTTCAGCAATTGCACAAAGTGTTCGCCACCTCCACTGATCAGGACTGGAACAGGGTGGTGTCACAGCCCCCATAAATGACCCAAACTAAACCCTTACAGCTCCTCTCAGGGAGGCATAATGGGACCTCCATTTGGGCCCAGACTGTTTTGGCACACACTGCACTCCTCTGTAATGCCCAGTCAAGAAGATGGGTCGTTCTACAAACAGCTGTCCTTCAGCTCCCAGCTTGCTGGTAAATTGACCCAGGCAGCAAACAAACCTTGTGCTTCACAACACAAAGCCAAGTGGCTTTGATCCCTGGAGGTGTCTCCCATGGGCAACATTCCCATTCCCCAGGCCTTTAATGACCTACATTTGAGAGGATTCTTTCAGAACGTCCCAGCCCATGTGACTGGGCCCATGAAGCGGCAGCAGCTTCACTGTCTAATGCCCAGCCATTGGGACTCACAGGAGCCACTGCAACAGAGCTCCGATCTCTGCACGGGAAATCCCAAAGGGTGTTCAAGAGCACGTCCTCGTGAGCATTCCCTGCTGAGACACAGAGCTGGAGCTCTTTGGGGATTTCAAGAGGATCTGCCCCTCACACAGCTCAAACATTCCCAGTGCAGCATTTCTTCAGAGCCTGGCTGGCTCTGAGCAACACCACCACACTCCTGAGAAGGGCAGCCAAGGTCTTAGGTATTAGCTCATGGCGTTTTGTCTTTGCTTTTCCAGCTTTCCAGGGACCCCAGGTGAATCTGGGATCATGCATTACCCTCGATGTCCTGAGAGCTGTGGAGCTGAAGTACTGCAATGGCAATAACGGCAATTTGAATGGCAATTGGTATCCCAATTGGAATGGCAACAACGGCAATTGGAATGGCAATTGGAATGGCAATTGGTATCCCAACTGGAATGGCAACAACGGCAATTGGAATGGCAATTGGAATGGCAGTTGGAATGGCAATTGGAATGGCCAGAATGGCAATTGGAATGGCCAGAATGGCATTTGGAATGGCAACAACGGCAATTGGAATGGCCAGAATGGCATTTGGAATGGCCAGAATGGCATTTGGAACGGCAATGGCAATTGGAATGGCAATTGGAATGGCAATTGGAATGGCAATTGGAATGGCAATTGGAATGGCAATGGCAATTTCCCGGTGAGAAAGCCTTAATCCTTACCTTTCTTTCTTGAACAAAATGAGGAGGGCTCCAGAGTTGCTGCCTAAAGCCAACCCTGATGCCCTTTTGGCCGGGCATCTCCTCTTTTGAGAGGTTCCGGCATGAGGGTGCAGATGTTTTAAAAGAGCAATGGGTAAGAAGAGGTTTCCATCCCAGACCTTGAGCATGTATGAACCGTGGCCAGTGCTCTTGCACGCATCAACCTCGAAAGGCACCAGTTGACAGCAGTCTGATGCGGCAATGATTCACTGAATCCATGCAATGAATTCCTATGGGCTTTGCCCAAAACCCTTTGATTCTGGGGCCTTTGGAAAAGACTGAGGGCAGTGCCCGGCACTTCCTGGGGGGCAGCACTTCTTCCATTGTGGCAGGCATTTGTCAGAAGCTTTGGGGACATCGCTGTCTCCTTCAAAGGCAAAACCTCTTCTTTCCCTTGGCCTTTCAGTCTCAGCAGATTCCAGACATCCTCCTCAACAACACGCAAGTCATCATTGGCGGCCAGTCCCAAATTGTGACCATCAACAGGCAATGGCGTGTGGCAGTCATTGAGCAAAGGAGTGTCAGCGGGTCCTGGAAAACCATCTGGAACTACAACACGGTGAGTGGCACGGAGAGGGCTCATTCCAAAAGCATCCAAGGAGACCGGTCGCTCACCGAGTGGGACAAGGGACAGCATTTATTTCTTTATTCTGAATGTCTGGAGTCCACGATGTGGGGCAGAAACTCTCCGCATTTTTTACGGGTTCCATCCGGACTCTATCTCACTGTTGACAGGTGCATAAAACTGAATTGTGACCGCAGAATACTTTTATTTCACAGGGCGTCATTGCAACCAAAATCCCACAACTGAACACCTGCTACATTTCCATCATGAACAGGAATGAGATGCCCCGCTTTGATAATCTGGCCCGCCTGGCACAGGAGAGCAGGGTAAGATTCCAAAGGAGTAGGAGGGAGATTTCTTACCCTGGACTTCATTCCTTGGCTATTTCTTCAGGTGCTTTTCTCTTTCTGGACAGCATCACGTTGCCTCTAGTGGCAGGGTTACTTTCTCTCAACAGTAATGCAGATTGGGAATTTGTTGTAGGAATGCTTTGCCAAACAAAGAAAGGGGCTGCGTTATTCTCTCGCCTCCTTTCTCTGTGGATGTTGAGCTCTGCAGCCAGCTGGGCAAACCTTTGCTCCGAGGAGCCTGGCAAGGGCCTTGATGCTATTGGCATGCCAAGATCCCAAAGTCCTTCACAGACTTCTCAGTACCAAACCGCACTGGGCAGCTCAGAACATGGCCTTGCAACTGCTCTTGGCCAGACTCCCTTTTCCTTTGCGGCATGAGAGAGTGTCTCCCTGTTCCACAGCCTTTCCCCCACATTCACGGCTTGAGCCCCAACTGGAGGCCTGTGGCCATAGCTGGGGAAGGGGCTGAGAGAGCAGAGGGGAGACAAGGGTGTGGGAAGAAACAGCAGGAAAGCAGCCAGGGACTTGGGCAGACAGGCCACAAAGCATTCCAGGAGGAAAAGAGAGCGGCAATTCATTTGAAACAAAGCCCACAGGAGCCGTTGTGACCTCTCGCGTTAGAGAACCCAGGGCTCTCACAGAAGGCTCCTCAGCACAATCTGCAAATAGTCCAAGAGCAAATGTATCTGCCCTGGCTTGCTGCTTTGCTCTTTGGTTCCAGGTTAGAACGGGCTGCAGGAAGAGACTTCTCCTGCCGGCCTTCCAGCCAACAGCCCTAGTGCCTCTGAGGGGCAAGGGCAGTGACTGAGCAAATGCTTTGGAAGGAGCTCTGGCTCCACAGAGCAGCCACACTCCTCTTCTCTTCAGCGCTTTCCTTGCACTGCCACTTCCCCTCAGGCTCCCTACACCTTGACCCCCTTCGCAGGACCTATGCCTTGGCTGCTGCCTTCAAGGCTCGCCAGCGGTCCCACAGGTGCCCAGATGAATAAAAGGTGTCCCTAAAGGCAGTTGGGACTCAAAAACCCCGGCCTGAGTCATCCTTCCTGAGCTAGGAATAGGCCTAGAAGGGAAGCAGCTTCTGACACTGAGCTTGCTGAATGCTGGTATTTGATGTTTAGAACCTGTTTGGTCTTGGAAGACCTACCAAGAAGATCACCTTTGTCACCAACGGATTGGTCAACAACCTCAACGCCTATGGAATAGACATCACCGCTATGTGCAGCGGACTCACCACCTACATGGCTTACGAAGTTCACGGTGAGTGCAAGCATTGGGAATTCTGAGCGATCCTCACCTGGGCTTCTTGTCTCTTGGGGCATGACTAAGGCACAAGAGCTGCTCTTCCATTTTGAGGCACACACACACACCAAGGGCTTCAGAGCAGTTGAACAATGGGTTTGGCACCTCTACAGGTCAGGATTGCTACAGGGTGGTGTCACAGCCCCCATAATTGACCCCAACACAATGCCTTTCGCTCCCTTCAGGAAGCATAATAGGGCTCCAATTTGGCCTCAGACTGTTTTGGCTCACACTGCGCTCCTCTGTAATGCTCAGTCAAGAAGCAGGGTCGGCCTAAAAATCTCTATTCTACAGGTCCCAGCTTGCTGATAAATTGACAAAGGCAGCAAACAAACCCTTGTGCTTCGCAACACAAAGCCAAGTGGCTTTGATCCCTGGAGGTGTCTCCCAGGGGCAACATTCCCATTCCCCAGGCCTTTAATGACCTACATTTGAGAGGATTCTTTCAGAACGTCCCAGCCCATGTGACTGGGCCCATGAAGTGGCAGCAGCTTCACTGTCTAATGCCCAGCCATTGGGACTCACAGGAGCCACTGCAACAGAGCTCCGATCTCTGCACGGGAAATCCCAAAGGGTGTTCAAGAGCACGTCCTCGTGAGCATTCCCTGCTGAGACACAGAGCCGGAGCTCTTTGGGGATTTCAAGACGATCTGCCCCTCACACAGCTCAAACATTCCCAGTGCAGCATTTCTTCAGAGCCTGGCTGGCTCTGAGCAACACCACCACACTCCTGAGAAGGGCAGCCAAGGTCTTAGGTATTAGCTCATGGCAGTTTTGTCTTTGCTTTTCCAGCTTTCCAGGGACCCCAGGTGAATCTGGGATCGTGCATTACCCTCGATGTCCTGAGAGTGGTGGATCTGAAGTACTGCAATGGCAATGGCCAAGTAAGAAAACCTTAGCCCTTACCTTTCTTGAACCAAAGGGGAGGGGCTTCAGAGATGCTCCCCAAAGCCAGCCCTGATGCCCTTCCTGCCTGGCATCTCCTCTTTTGAGAGGTTCTAGAGATTTTGACCCTACTTGAGCGTGCAGATGCTGGAACAGAGCAATGGGTCAGCAGAGGTTTCCATCCCAGACCTCGAGCAAGGACTTACTCTGGCCAGTGCTCTTGCACGCATCAATCTCTAAAGGCAGCAGATGACAGCTGTCTGATGCGGCAATGATTCAGCAAATGCGTGAAAAGAACTCCTATGGCCTTTGCCCCAAACCACACCCTTGATTCTGAGTCCCCTTGAAAAGACTGAGGGCAGTGCCCGGCACTTCCTGGGGGGCAGCACTTCCACTGTAGCACGGATTTTTGGGAAGATATGGGGACATCACTGTCTCCCTTCAAAGGTGAAACGTCTTCTGTCCCTTGGCTTCTCAGTCTCAGCAGATTCCAGGCATCCTCCTCAACAACACGCAAGTCATCATTGGCGGCCAGTCCCAAATTGTGACCATCAACAGGCAATGGCGTGTGGCAGTCATTGAGCAAAGGAGCGTCAGCGGGTCCTGGAAAACCATCTGGAACTACAACACGGTGAGTGGCACGGAGAGGGCTCATTCCAAAAGCATCCAAGGAGACTGATTGCTCACAGAGCTGGCCCAGGCGCAGCCACCGTTTCTTTATTCTGAATGTCTGGAGTCCGCGATGCGGGGCAGAAACTCTCCGCATTTCTTATGGTTTCCTTCCCAACTCTATCCCAATGTTAACAGGTGGAAAAAAAACTGTATTGTGACCACTGAATACTTCTATTTCACAGGGCATCATTGCAACCAAAGTCACGCAACAGAACACCTGCTACATTTCCATCATGCACAGAAATGAGATGCCCCGCTTTGATAATCTGGCCCGCCTGGCACAGGAGAGCAGGGTAAGAGTCCAAAAGAGCAGCTGGTTTCTCACCCTGGACTTCATGGGGCTGTTCCATCATGTGCTTTCTCTTGCTGGACAGGATGAGCTTGCCACAAGTGGCAGGGCTCCCTTTCTCTCAACAGTAATGCAAATTGGGAATTTGATGTAGGAATGCTTTGCCAAACGAAGAACGGGGCTGCATTATTCCCTCCCCCATTTTCTCTGTGGATATCAAGCTCTGCAGCCTGCTGGGAAAACCTGCTCTTTGTGGAGCCTTTCAGTGCTTTTCTTCCTCTGCCACTTCCCCTCCTTGTTCCCTGCACCTTGACTCCCTTCGAAGGACCTATGCCTTGGCTGCTGCCTTCAAGGTGTGCCAGCGGTCCCACAGGACACAGGTCCCCCCGGACGATTAAAAGCTGTCCCTAAAGGCAGTTGAGACTCAAAAACTCCGGCCTGAGTCATCCTTCTAGAGCTAGGAATAGGCCTAGAAGGGAAGCAGCTCCTGACACTAAACTAATTGAGTCCTGGTTTGTGATTTAGAACCTGATTGGTCTTGGAAGACCTACCAGGAAGTTCACCTTTGTCACTAATGGACTGGTCAACAACCTCAACGCCTATGGAATAGACATCACCGCTATGTGCAGCGGACTCACCACCTACATGGCTTACGAAGTTCACGGTGAGTGCAAGCATTGGGAATTCTGAGTGATCCTCACCTGGACTTCTAGTCTCTTGGGGCATGATTAAGGCACAGTAGTTCCCCCTCCATTTTGAGACACACACACACCAAGGGCTTCAGCAATTGCACAAAGTGTTTGGCACCTCCACTGATCAGGACTGGAACAGGGTGGTGTCACAGCCCCCATAAATGACCCAAACTAAACCCTTACAGCTCCTCTCAGGGAGGCATAATGGGACCTCCATTTGGGCCCAGACTGTTTTGGCACACACTGCACTCCTCTGTAATGCCCAGTCAAGAAGACGGGTCGTTCTACAAACAGCTGTCCTTCAGCTCCCAGCTTGCTGGTAAATTGACCCAGGCAGCAAACAAACCCTTGTGCTTCGCAACACAAAGCCAAGTGGCTTTGATCCCTGGAGGTGTCTCCCATGGGCAACATTCCCATTCCCCAGGCCTTTAATGACCTACATTTGAGAGGATTCTTTCAGAACGTCCCAGCCCATGTGACTGGGCCCATGAAGCGGCAGCAGCCTCACTGTCTAATGCCCAGCCATTGGGACTCACAGGAGCCACTGCAACAGAGCTCCGATTTCTGCATGGGAAATCCCAAAGGGTGTTCAAGAGCACGTCCTCGTGAGCATTCCCTGCTGAGACACAGAGCTGGAGCTCTTTGGGGATTTCAAGAGGATCTGCCCCTCACACAGCTCAAACATTCCCAGTGCAGCATTTCTTCAGAGCCTGGCTGGCTCTGAGCAACACCACCACACTCCTGAGAAGGGCAGCCAAGGTCTTAGGTATTAGCTCATGGCGTTTTGTCTTTGCTTTTCCAGCTTTCCAGGGACCCCAGGTGAATCTGGGATCATGCATTACCCTCGATGTCCTGAGAGCTGTGGAGCTGAAGTACTGCAATGGCAATAACGGCAATTTGAATGGCAATTGGTATCCCAATTGGAATGGCAACAACGGCAATTGGAATGGCAATTGGAATGGCAATTGGTATCCTAATTGGAATGGCAACAACGGCAATTGGAATGGCAGTTGGAATGGCATTTGGAATGGCAATTGGAATGGCAATTGGAATGGCAATTGGAATGGCCAGAATGGCATTTGGAATGGCAACAACGGCAATTGGAATGGCCAGAATGGCATTTGGAATGGCCAGAATGGCATTTGGAATGGCAATGGCAATTGGAATGGCAATTGGAATGGCAATTGGAATGGCAATTGGAATGGCAATGGCAATTTCCCGGTGAGAAAGCCTTAATCCTTACCTTTCTTTCTTGAACAAAATGAGGAGGGCTCCAGAGTTGCTGCCTAAAGCCAACCCTGATGCCCTTTTGGCCGGGCATCTCCTCTTTTGAGAGGTTCCGGCATGAGGGTGCAGATGTTTTAAAAGAGCAATGGGTAAGAAGAGGTTTCCATCCCAGACCTTGAGCATGTATGAACCGTGGCCAGTGCTCTTGCACGCATCAACCTCGAAAGGCACCAGCTGACAGCAGTCTGATGCGGCAATGATTCACTGAATCCATGCAATGAATTCCTATGGGCTTTGCCCAAAACCCTTTGATTCTGGGGCCTTTGGAAAAGACTGAGGGCAGTGCCCGGCACTTCCTGGGGGGCAGCACTTCTTCCATTGTGGCAGGCATTTGTCAGAAGCTTTGGGGACATCGCTGTCTCCTTCAAAGGCAAAACCTCTTCTTTCCCTTGGCCTTTCAGTCTCAGCAGATTCCAGACATCCTCCTCAACAACACGCAAGTCATCATTGGCGGCCAGTCCCAAATTGTGACCATCAACAGGCAATGGCGTGTGGCAGTCATTGAGCAAAGGAGTGTCAGCGGGTCCTGGAAAACCATCTGGAACTACAACACGGTGAGTGGCACGGAGAGGGCTCATTCCAAAAGCATCCAAGGAGACCGGTTGCTCACCGAGTGGGACAAGGGACAGCATTTATTTCTTTATTCTGAATGTCTGGAGTCCACGATGTGGGGCAGAAACTCTCCGCATTTTTTACGGGTTCCATCCGGACTCTATCTCAATGTTAACAGGTGCATAAAACTGAATCGTGACCGCAGAATACTTTTATTTCACAGGGCGTCATTGCAACCAAAATCCCACAACTGAACACCTGCTACATTTCCATCATGAACAGGAATGAGATGCCCCGCTTTGATAATCTGGCCCGCCTGGCACAGGAGAGCAGGGTAAGATTCCAAAGGAGTAGGAGGGAGATTTCTTACCCTGGACTTCATTCCTTGGCTATTTCTTCAGGTGCTTTTCTCTTTCTGGACAGCATCACGTTGCCTCTAGTGGCAGGGTTACTTTCTCTCAACAGTAATGCAGATTGGGAATTTGTTGTAGGAATGCTTTGCCAAACAAAGAAAGGGGCTGCGTTATTCTCTCGCCTCCTTTCTCTGTGGATGTTGAGCTCTGCAGCCAGCTGGGCAAACCTTTGCTCCGAGGAGCCCTGCAAGGGCCTTGATGCTATTGGCATGCCAAGATCCCAAAGTCCTTCACAGACTTCTCAGTACCAAACTGCACTGGGCAGCTCAGAACATGGCCTTGCAACTGCTCTTGGCCAGACTCCCTTTTTGCGGCATGAGAGAGTGTCTCCCTATTCCGCAGCCTTTCCCCCACATTCACGGCTTGAGCCCCAACTGGAGGCCCGTGGCTGTAGCTGGGGAAGGGGCTGAGAGAGCAGAGGGGAGACAAGGGTGTGGGAAGAAACAGCAGGAAAGCAGCCAGGGACTTGGGCAGACAGGCCACAAAGCATTCCAGGAGGAAAAGAGAGCGGCAATTCATTTGAAACAAAGCCCACAGGAGCCGTTGTGACCTCTTGCGTTAGAGAACCCAGGGCTCTCACAGAAGGCTCCTCAGCACAATCTGCAAATAGTCCAAGAGCAAATGTATCTGCCCTGGCTTGCTGCTTTGCGCTTTGGTTCCAGGTTAGAACGGGCTGCAGGAAGAGACTTCTCCTGCCGGCCTTCCAGCCAACAGCCCTAGTGCCTCTGAGGGGCAAGGGCAGTGACTGAGCAAATGCTTTGGAAGGAGCTCTGGCTCCACAGAGCAGCCACACTCCTCTTCTCTTCAGCGCTTTCCTTGCACTGCCACTTCCCCTCAGGCTCCCTACACCTTGACCCCCTTCGCAGGACCTATGCCTTGGCTGCTGCCTTCAAGGCTCGCCAGCGGTCCCACAGGTGCCCAGATGAATAAAAGGTGTCCCTAAAGGCAGTTGGGACTCAAAAACCCCGGCCTGAGTCATCCTTCCTGAGCTAGGAATAGGCCTACAAGGGAAGCAGCTTCTGACACTGAGCTTGCTGAATGCTGGTATTTGATGTTTAGAACCTGTTTGGTCTTGGAAGACCTACCAAGAAGATCACCTTTGTCACCAACGGATTGGTCAACAACCTCAACGCCTATGGAATAGACATCACCGCTATGTGCAGCGGACTCACCACCTACATGGCTTACGAAGTTCACGGTGAGTGCAAGCATTGGGAATTCTGAGCGATCCTCACCTGGGCTTCTTGTCTCTTGGGGCATGACTAAGGCACAAGAGCTGCTCTTCCATTTTGAGGCACACACACACACCAAGGGCTTCAGAGCAGTTGCACAATGGGTTTGGCACCTCTACAGGTCAGGATTGCTACAGGGTGGTGTCACAGCCCCCATAATTGACCCCAACACAATGCCTTTCGCTCCCTTCAGGAAGCATAATAGGGCTCCAATTTGGCCTCAGACTGTTTTGGCTCACACTGCGCTCCTCTGTAATGCTCAGTCAAGAAGCAGGGTCGGCCTAAAAATCTCTATTCTACAGGTCCCAGCTTGCTGGTAAATTGACCCAGGCAGCAAACAAACCCTTGTGCTTCGCAACACAAAGCCAAGTGGCTTTGATCCCTGGAGGTGTCTCCCAGGGGCAACGTTCCCATTCCCCAGGCCTTTAATGACCTACATTTGAGAGGATTCTTTCAGAACGTCCCAGCCCATGTGACTGGGCCCATGAAGTGGCAGCAGCTTCACTGTCTAATGCCCAGCCATTGGGACTCACAGGAGCCACTGCAACAGAGCTCCGATCTCTGCACGGGAAATCCCAAAGGGTGTTCAAGAGCACGTCCTCGTGAGCATTCCCTGCTGAGACACAGAGCCGGAGCTCTTTGGGGATTTCAAGACGATCTGCCCCTCACACAGCTCAAACATTCCCAGTGCAGCATTTCTTCAGAGCCTGGCTGGCTCTGAGCAACACCACCACACTCCTGAGAAGGGCAGCCAAGGTCTTAGGTATTAGCTCATGGCGTTTTGTCTTTGCTTTTCCAGCTTTCCAGGGACCCCAGGTGAATCTGGGATCGTGCATTACCCTCGATGTCCTGAGAGTTGTGGAGCTGGAGTACTGCAAGGGCAATGGCAGTACCAATTTCCCGGTGAGAAAACCTTAGCCCTTACCATTCTTCAACCAAAAGGTGGGGTCTCCAGAGCTGCTCCCCAAAGCCAGCCCTGATGCCCTTCTTGTCTGGCATCTCCTCTTTTGAGAGGTTCTAGAGATTTTGACCCTACTTGAGCGTGCAGATGCTGAAATAGAGCAATGGGTCAGCAGAGGTTTCCATCCCAGACCTCGAACAAGGACTTACTCTGGCCAGTGCTCTTGCACGCATCAATCTCTAAAGGCAGCAGATGACAGCTGTCTGATGCGGCAATGATTCAGCAAATGCGTGAAAAGAACTCCTATGGCCTTTGCCCCAAACCACACCCTTGATTCTGAGTCCCCTTGAAAAGACTGAGGGCAGTGCCCGGCACTTCCTGGGGGGCAGCACTTCCACTGTAGCACGGATTTTTGGGAAGATATGGGGACATCACTGTCTCCCTTCCAAGGTGAAACGTCTTCTGTCCCTTGGCCTTTCAGGCTCAGCAGATTCCAGGCATCCTCCTCAACAACACGCAAGTCATCATGGGCGGCCAGTCCCAAATTGTGACCATCAACAGGCAATGGCGTGTGGCAGTCATTGAGCAAAGGAGCGTCAGCGGGTCCTGGAAAACCATCTGGAACTACAACACGGTGAGTGGCACGGAGAGGGCTCATTCCAAAAGCATCCAAGGAGACTGATTGCTCACAGAGCTGGCCCAGGCGCAGCCACCGTTTCTTTATTCTGAATGTCTGGAGTCCGCGATGCGGGGCAGAAACTCTCAGCATTTCTTATGGTTTCCTTCCCAACTCTATCCCAATGTTAACAGGTGGAAAAAAAACTGTATTGTGACCACTGAATACTTCTATTTCACAGGGCATCATTGCAACCAAAGTCACGCAACAGAACACCTGCTACATTTCCATCATGCACAGAAATGAGATGCCCCGCTTTGATAATCTGGCCCGCCTGGCACAGGAGAGCAGGGTAAGAGTCCAAAAGAGCAGCTGGTCTCTCACCCTGGACTTCATGGGGCTGTTCCATCATGTGCTTTCTCTTGCTGGACAGGATGAGCTTGCCACAAGTGGCAGGGCTCCCTTTCTCTCAACAGTAATGCAAATTGGGAATTTCATGTAGGAATGCTTTGCCAAACGAAGAACGGGGCTGCATTATTCCCTCCCCCATTTTCTCTGTGGATATCAAGCTCTGCAGCCTGCTGGGAAAACCTGCTCTTTGTCGAGCCTTTCAGTGCTTTTCTTCCTCTGCCACTTCCCCTCCTTGTTCCCTGCACCTTGAATCCCTTCGAAGGACCTATGCCTTGGCTGCCGCCTTCAAGGTGTGCCAGCGGTCCCACAGGACACAGGTCCCCCAGATGATTAAAAGCTGTCCCTAAAGGCAGTTGAGACTCAAAAACCCCAGCCTGAGTCATCCTTCTAGAGCTCGGAGTAGGCCTAGAAGGGAAGCAGCTCCTGACACTAAACTAATTGAGTCCTGGTTTGTGATTTAGAACCTGATTGGTCTTGGAAGACCTACCAGGAAATTCACCTTTGTCACTAATGGACTGGTCAACAACCTCAACGCCTATGGAATAGACATCACCGCTATGTGCAGCGGACTCACCACCTACATGGCTTACGAAGTTCACGGTGAGTGCAAGCATTGGGAATTCTGAGTGATCCTCACCTGGACTTCTAGTCTCTTGGGGCATGATTAAGGCACAGTAGTTCCCCCTCCATTTTGAGACACACACACACCAAGGGCTTCAGCAACTGCACAAAGTGTTTGGCACCTCCACTGATCAGGACTGGAACAGGGTGGTGTCACAGCCCCCATAAATGACCCAAACTAAACCCTTACAGCTCCTCTCAGAGAGGCATAATGGGATCTCCATTTGGGCCCAGACTGTTTTGGCACACACTGCACTCCTCTGTAATGCCCAGTCAAGAAGCAGGGTCGTTCTACAAACAGCTGTCCTTCAGCTCCCAGCTTGCTGGTAAATTGACCCAGGCAGCAAACAAACCCTTGTGCTTCGCAACACAAAGCCAAGTGGCTTTGATCCCTGGAGGTGTCTCCCAGGGGCAACATTCCCATTCCCCAGGCCTTTAATGACCTACATTTGAGAGGATTCTTTCAGAACGTCCCAGCCCATGTGACTGGGCCCATGAAGTGGCAGCAGCTTCACTGTCTAATGCCCAGCCATTGGGACTCACAGGAGCCACTGCAACAGAGTTCCGATCTCTGCACGGGAAATCCCAAAGGGTGTTCAAGAGCACGTCCTCGTGAGCATTCCCTGCTGAGACACAGAGCTGAAGCTCTTTGGGGATTTCAAGAGGATCTGCCCCTCACACAGCTCAAACATTCCCAGTGCAGCATTTCTTCAGAGCCTGGCTGGCTCTGAGCAACACCACCACGCTCCTGAGAAGGGCAGCCAAGGTCTTAGGTATTAGCTCATGGCGTTTTGTCTTTGCTTTTCCAGCTTTCCAGGGACCCCAGGTGAATCTGGGATCATGCATTACCCTCGATGTCCTGAGAGCTGTGGAGCTGAAGTACTGCAATGGCAATAACGGCAATTCGAATGGCAATTGGTATCCCAATTGGAATGGCAACAACGGCAATTGGAATGGCAATTGGAATGGCAATTGGTATCCCAACTGGAATGGCAACAACGGCAATTGGAATGGCAGTTGGAATGGCATTTGGAATGGCAATTGGAATGGCCAGAATGGCAATTGGAATGGCCAGAATGGCAATTGGAATGGCAACAACGGCAATTGGAATGGCCAGAATGGCATTTGGAATGGCAATGGCAATTGGAATGGCAATTGGAATGGCAACAACAACGGCATTTGGAATGGTAATGATAATTGGAATGGCAATTGGAATGGCAATGCTAATTGGACTGGCATTTGGAATGGCAGTTGGAATGGCAATTGGAATGGCAATGGCAACTGGAATGGCAATTGGAATGGCAATGCACAGGTGAGAAAACCTTAGGCCTTACATTTCTTTAATCAAACGAGAGGGCTCCAGAGTTTCTGCCTAAAGCCAACCAAAATATCCTTTTTCCCCGCCATGTCCTCTTTTGAGGGCACAGATATTTTAAATGAGAAGTGGTTGATCAGAGGTTTCTGTCCAGGACTTTGCGCTCTCTTGCATGGATCAACCTCTAAAGGCACAAGATGACACGTGTCAGATGCAGCAGTGATTCTCTGAATCCATGAAAAGAATTCTTCTTCCTAGTGCTACAGCCTTTTTTTGTTGTTTGTTTGTTTTTATTTTAAATATCTCCTGTTGAAAAAATACCTCCACTGCTATCTCTCCCTGGATCAGAGCACTTTTTCTTTTCTTGCAAGGGTTTTTTGTAAATTTGTGATGTGAGACCTAGCTACTGGCACAGTCTGAAAATATTTCATGTGGTTTTCTTATCTCAGCAGACAGATAACAACCAACAAATCATCATTGGTGGAGATTCCCAAATCTCCATCTCTGGTGGGGACTCTCAAATCTCCATCTCTGGTGTCTCACAAAGCATCAGCATCAATAGTCAAACACAAAAGGCAATTATTGAACAAAAGAGCAACCATTTGTCCTGGAAAACCATCTGGAACTACAATACGGTGAGTGGCAGGGAGAGGGCTTGCTCAAAAGGCATATGAGGAGACTGGCTCTTTGCACAGGTGTCCCAGGGAAAGCAATTGTTTTATCCTAAATTTTTGAGTCCGTGATATAGGGTAGAAACTCTCAGCATTTGTTATTGTTTCAATCCAAACTTTAGTCCAATGTTAGCAGTTGGAAAAAATGGAATTGTGTGTGCTCATTAATTTTATTTTACAGGGTGTCATTGCAACAAAAGTGACACAAGAGAGAACATGCTACATTTCCACCATGAACAGGAGTGAGATGCCCACCTTTGCTGCACTTGTCAAAGTGGCTGCAGAGAGGAGGGTAAGAATTTAATGGAGGAATCACTTGCAATATTGCTCAGTATTTGAAAGTAAACAGATGCGGAATACTGTTATCTTCAAAGCCTTTTAAACCATTAGATTTTAGAAGTGATTTATTTCACACTGTTAATTATGTAGATAATTTTAATATTAATTACATTTTATTTTAAAATATCCATATATAAGAATAAGCTCTTTAAGGTGAATGTTTCTCATTTTTAATTAATGTTGTAGATATTCTTGGTAATTTTTACATTGTTTGCAATCAGTTTTTATACTGACCTCTTTTTAATACTCTGTTATGACCCAAGAATGTAGATGTGTGGTAAGGTACCCTTAATAATCTTCCATACCTTGCATAGTAAAGGAATTAACTTCATTGGTTGAGGTGTATTTGATTAAGAACAAATATCCCAATAAGCTGGAAAATTTTAAATCATCTCTCAAAATGTTTGCAAATAACGACCATGTTAGCATAAGCTTCACCCACTAAATTAACATGGACATTGTAAAAATGGTATCAGCATATAGAATATTCACCTTTGATAGGCACTGGCTTCCACTGAAGACTCAGAACTGAGTCCTTAAAAAAATTAAGGCTTTAAAGAGCAAGAAAAGCTAAACAGCAGAAGAGAACAAGCAGAGTGTTATCAATAAAGGCATAAGCAAAAAGATTCAGCTTTACCTATAGATCGCGACTTGATAGTCCTAAGGTGCATCCTCCTGAAGCAAATCTCAACACCTTGCTCCCCAGTGAGAAGGAAGCATTCTGCAGTCGGCTTTCAGAAACCCTTTCATCGAAGTCCATTATTTTGAAAGCCTGTCTATGTAAAAACTAGAACAATCGCTGCCACCCCTGCCTGTACACTGGACTTCATCGGGCTGTTCCGTCATGTGCATTTTCTTGCTGGACAGGATGAGCTTGTCACAAGTGGCAGGGTTTCCTTTCTCTCAACAGTAATGCAGATTGGGAATTTGTTGTAGGAATGCTTTGCCAAACGAAGAAAGGGGCTGCAATATTCCCTTCCCCAGCTCTTCTTTCTCTGTGGATGTTGAGCTCTGCAGCCAGCTGGGCAAACCTTTGCTCCGAGGAGCCCGGCAAGGGCCTTGATGCTATTGGCATGCCAAGATCCCAAAGTCCTTCACAGACTTCTCAGTACCAAACCGCACTGGGCAGCTCAGAACATGGCCTTGCAACTGCTCTTGGCCAGACTCCCTTTTCCTTTGCGGCATGAGAGAGTGTCTCCCTATTCCACAGCCTTTCCCCCACATTCACGGCTTGAGCCCCAACTGGAGGCCTGTGGCCGTAGCTGGGGAAGGGGCTGAGAGAGCAGAGGGGAGACAAGGGTGTGGGAAGAAACAGCAGGAAAGCAGCCAGGGACTTGGGCAGACAGGCCACAAAGCATTCCAGGAGGAAAAGAGAGCGGCAATTCATTTGAAACAAAGCCCACAGGAGCCGTTGTGACCTCTCGCGTTAGAGAACCCAGGGCTCTCACAGAAGGCTCCTCAGCACAATCTGCAAATAGTCCAAGAGCAAATGTATCTGCCCTGGCTTGCTGCTTTGCGCTTTGGTTCCAGGTTAGAACGGGCTGCAGGAAGAGACTTCTCCTGCCGGCCTTCCAGCCAACAGCCCTAGTGCCTCTGAGGGGCAAGGGCAGTGACTGAGCAAATGCTTTGGAAGGAGCTCTGGCTCCACAGAGCAGCCACACTCCTCTTCTCTTCAGCGCTTTCCTTGCACTGCCACTTCCCCTCAGGCTCCCTGCATCTTGACTCCCTTCGAAGGACCTATACCTTGGCTGCTGCCTTCAAGGCTTGCCAGCGGTCCCACAGGTGCCCAGATGAATAAAAGGTGTCCCTAAAGGCAGTTTGGGCTCAAACACCTGTCCCTGAGTCAACACTCCAGAGCTAGGAATAGGCCTAGAAGGGAAGCAGCTTCTGACACTGAGCTTGCTGAATGCTGTTATTGTTGTTTAGAACCTGTTTGGTCTTGGAAGACCTACCAGGAAGATCACCTTTGTCACCAACGGATTGGTCAACAACCTCAGCTCCTATGGAATAGACATCACCGCTATGTGCAGCGGACTCACCACCTACATGGCTTACGAAGTTCACGGTGAGTGCAAGCAAAATTCAGTCCCTAAGTGACCTGGAATTTCCCTTCCGGAAAGAACCATACACAATAACTGCTCTTCCACTTTGACATGCACAAAACCAAGGGCTTTAGCAGCTGTATAAAGGGTTTGACATCTCTACACAGATCAAGACTGAGACAAGGTTGAGGCACAGGTCCCATAAATGAACTGATCTATACCATTTTTACCCCTTTCTGTGAAGTTTAATGTGGCTTAAGTTATTGCATAGGATTTTACATGCTGATATCCTCTGCAATGCCTACACTAAGAAAAAGGCAAGCTCTAAACACCATTGTTCTCTCATTTCTCTATGACAGACCCAGTATTGTTTCATGACGTGAAAGAGATTTTTTTGTCTATTAAATGATTTCTTGTACGGCAATTACGGACTACCTAGTTCACTTCAAGCAACAAAAATGAGCTCTCATTGATTACTTAAGAATATCTTCCCTATGAACTAATTGTAATTTTTTGTTTGTTTTTTATAGGACCCCAATACAATCAACAATCATGCGTTGCACTTAACGTCTTGAGACTTGTGGAGCTGAAGTACTGCAAGGGCAATGGACAGTTCTGAAAACCTTACCTTTCTTGAACTGAGATCCACCCTTCCGAGCTGCTGCTCAAAGCCAGCCCTCATGCTGTTCTTCCCTGACATCTCTTCTTCCAAGAGTTTTGTTCTTGATGGTTCAGATGCTGAAACAGATCATTTGTTGACTAGAGCTTTCAATTAAAAACCTTTTGCATAGATGACCTCTGGCTTGTTTCTCATTACTCTACCATTCAATCATCTTTGAAACTTCCATGGAATCATTTTTATTGTCTCTCTTCTGCCCCATTTGAGCCTTTCCATCACTTTTCATTGCCAGCTCTCTCTCAAAACAAGGCACAGACAGAGAGCTGGGCAAGCCCCAGGGTATGCATGGATCATTCAGAGTTAGAACCTTCCTTCTCTGGGGAAAGATGCTTCACATTCAAGATCTTGATTCAGGGGCCACAAAAGACAGAAGGAAAAAAGTGCACAGTAAAAAATTTAACATGGTGTTACAGTTACAGCACAGCAATGCTTATTTTCACACAAAACTAAATTTTTTCTGGGTTTTTTTTAATAAGGCCAAATATTTAAAAAAATATTCTATGTTACCCTGATGAAACATTATAAAACTACAGAATAACTTATAAAATTGCCATAAGAATTTGACCCAGTATTTGACACTGTCAGCCACCAAAAACCAGGTAAAGAGGAGAATCTTGAGCATCAAGTGAAAAGTAAAATTGCAGTCTTTCACTTCAAGTCTGGTTAACAATCAGAAATTCAAACATGTAAAGGAGGATTCAATCAAGTTATACTGAGCTTATATGATCACAATAAACACTCATGGGGTTTTTCTCCAGGTACTTTTCATAAATATTTACTTTATCAGGGAGTCAGCAGGTAGTGGAAGAAAAGGTAAAGAGTGAAGCAACACCTCTAAACACCAACATAATTCTCCATGTTCCCATATGAACTCAGGTGGGCATGCCATGCTCTAGGTAAAGGCAGTGTGACACAGTCTAGAAAACCATGGCTCAAGGTCAGAATGAATCATGTTCCATAGTTAAAAGAAAACCCACAAGCTCCAGCTTCAAGGATGAAACCAGAAACAATTTCATCAGTTTTACTGTTGCTAGACAGCAAGGAGCAGAAAAAACACAAAAAAATGTGTGTGCACAGAATGAAACAGTAATTTGAGGAAAGGGTGAATTCTGGAATGTTTGATATTCTTGGGAGGTTGCTGCACAGTGGAACAAGAATTTACTACGAAAGCAGAATGCCTTGAGCAGAGCTTTAAAGAGAATACAGAGATAAACCTGCACTAGGAAGAAAACAGGTGCTTACGCAGATAAAGCCCCATTCCCTGCACTTTTTTCTGGCTATTCTACTGCTGTCACTAGATCTGTCAGTTGTGCTTAATGGTAAGTGCCTGAGCTGTGCATCTGCCACACAAACTGCTCAAGCGCTCAGAAGCTGATGGAAGATGTGGAGGGTTAGAGCTCCAAGGGTGATGCATTTCTGTAATGACCAAGTTGGCTTGGATTGGTGGAAGCCAGGGACAAACTACTTTCCAACTCATTGCTAACGACACTGGAGGAAGGATTGTACAGCATAGTTTCTCTCACCTTTCTTCAGGAAGGTTGAATTTATGGAATTTTCAGAGGCTAAAAGGATTTTCTAACATAGAAAGCAAGACTTTGATGGGTATTTGGTATCTTGAAGGCTAAGGACATAACCTGCCCCCATTTGGCATCCACAAATCAGACTGATTAGAAGACCGATAAATCTTTCCCCTTGGTAGTTTATCATTCTTATTCACTGTACCGGATACCTCGAGCAAAAGAGGCATGGATGTGAGACAGATGAAAAGCCAAGCGCTCTGCTCACAGTGCTGGCAGACTGCTGCACCTCCTCAGCATTCATGAGCTCCAGCAAGGCCCCAGGCAGGAGTAGAAGGACAGTGTGGCCCTGAGCAGCACAAGTGACAATTAGGCCTCCCCTTCCCAAAGAAAGTAAGATCCCCTGGCTTTTCCAGGAACAGCTGCAACAATGATCCTTGGCAATGGATGGCAGAGGAAAAGTGTTCAGAGACGTCAGATCAGAGTGACACCAAGTCCCCATCATGACAGTCTGGCAGTACAGAGGAAGCTTTAGTGCGCAAACCCACCCTAAATTGCAGCCAAGAGCACAATCAGCACACAGGGTTTGGCAGAACTGCTGTCAAATGCAAAGCACTTGGGGATTTGGGAAGTGAGCACCTCTGGGAGTGCTGCTTCTGGGAACCAAAATAGGCACAGTAAAAAAGCAAATCCAAATTACGACAGGCTCGTGGGCCATGGCTCTGTACATCAAATTCAGAGGAAGATTAAAATCTACTTCCTAAAAACCAGGACACATAAAATGGCCCGTGTCACTGCTCCTCCCTCACACACATTTTGCTACCTCTAGTTTCTGGTCCCTTTCTCAAATCAGCCCTTAGTCCATAATCAGGTTCTGCTCTCCTGAAGAGGCTCTGTGAAGAGTCAGGGCCATGTCTGACAAGCAGAAAATAGATCCTAAACAAGCTCAGAAAGGAAGGTCAGCAAAAGAACTCAGCAATTCCTACGATTTAGAACCAACCTCATGATCTCTAGGGACTCACCTAACATTTTTAACATAGCAAGATTACCAGCCCCTTGGTTTGAGTGGTGCTTTTGGTGAGAGGCACAACTTCAGGCTGAGTCCTTTGCCACATTGGCACAAAGCATCACGACAAGTTTACTGGAAATCTGTGCACTGCTTCTAATTTCTTTTTCCATTTAAAAGTGGCTGTTAAATACATTGAGCTTTCCATGACCAGTTTTCTCTCACCTCCCTGTATGCAATGAATTCAATCAGGCAGGTATCAAAGCCTCCTCTTATCAGAGCACTTCCCCAGGAAACTCGTCATGCTTCTGTGAACACAGGGCACCTGCCAATAAGGTAAACCCATTTTCAGATTTAACTTTGGGATATTATGTATAAAAAGTAAGAGTACACATCAATTAGCAGCAGAGCTGGCCTGGCCTACCATCCAAATGAAGTTCCTTGTAATTATAGCTATCACTTTCCCATAAAAAGGAAGGATGTTGAGGTGCTGGATTGTGTCCAGAGAAGGGCAACAAGGCTGGCAGAGGGTCTGGAACACAAGCCCTATGTGGAGGGAGCTGGGGGTGTTTAGCCTGGAGAAGAGGAGGCTCAGGGGAGACCTTAGCACTCCCTACAACTCCCTGAAAGGAGTGTGCAGTAAGGTGGGGGTCCATCTCTGCTCCCAGGCACTTGCAATAGGACAAGATGACTCAGCGTGAGGGGAAATGTAGGCTGGACATTACGAGGAATTTAATCACAGAAAGCGTGACTGGGCATTGGAATGGGCTACCCAGGGAGGTGGTGGAGCCACTGTCCCTGGAGGGGTTTAAGAAAAGATTGGATGTGGAACTCAGTGCCATGGTCTGGTTGACAAGGAGGTGTTAGGTCACAGGTTGGACTTGATGATCTCAAAGGTGTTTTCCAACGTCGTTGATTCTTTGATTCTGTAAAACATCACTAGATTTCAGGGGAGTTACTTAAAAACATGCTCCTTCAGCCTTGGGACTGTTTCTGGTGCACTGTGTGCTGTGTTAGCTTTTCAGCAGCAAATTCCTTCACGTGCCCTAAGCAGGAGAACACATCATACACGTGGCATTACAGGAGGAGGCAATTTACCTTTTACCAAAGTCTCTCGTCAGCCTTCATGACACATTTACCTAAACAATATAATTGAAAAGAACAATATTTTTCTTTCCCTGTGACTATTTGCACTGTAGGAAGCCTTTCTTTTAACTAGTGCCTCTCTCTAGCAATACACATCTCCTTCCCTGTATATTGTTTGCAACAAAAAGGGGTTTTTATTTAATTTTAACAGGGCTATGATGAAACCAAGGCGTTTTTAAGGAACATTTGCATCATTGTTACAACCAGCAAGAGGTTTTGGCTTGGCAAACACTTTCCTGCACCTCTCCAGGACACAAGGCAGGATGGTGGTCGAAAGTGGTGCAAAAGTCAATTGATTGTCAGTGAAAAGCACTTGCTCCTACACATGCAGAGAACTGAAGAGAACCTTCTCAGCAGGGCTGAGTCACCTGAAAGTTCCTTCAAAAGTTGCATTGCCCAGGAATAACCTTTTACCCCATACCAGAGAAGTGTGTACAGGTTCTGAACTCCAGTGCTGGTTTTCCTAAATGCTTTGTTTCTTTGATGGGTTTTTTGACTTTGTTTCTTTGATGCTCAAGGAGCTGGGCCTTACCAATTGCAAGCCAGAGAGAATCACTTCATTATCTCCAGGAACAGACTCCAAAGCTTGAGCCCATTTGGAAAACACATCCAAGCCCTGTGCAGAGGAATTTCCCTCCTGCCTTGCTTACCCAGCTCTTGGTGTCTGCTATTAACAGCCTTTGTGATCCAAAATAAACAAGTACTCGCTGTATAGGTCTAGAATGATGCAGCTCAGTTTTTAAGTGACTTTTCCTGGTACATTTCCAACATTAAGTTGGAAAAATTTCCACTACAGTGCTCTCTTATTTTCTCAGTGTAAATCTAATCAATTTTTCTTTTTCTTTCAGGATCTTATCAGGCTCAAACTTCTTAGAACAAGATATTTCACACTTGAAAGTTAAGATAAATTAACTGCCTATTACTTTGCTATATCTTCTACATTAACCATTTAAAATCAGGTGAACTGAAGTCTGGATTTATAAAGATCAGCATAACTAAGATATTTTTATTTTAACATCTTACCAACATACTAAGAATTACAATATTTTATTTTAGAAATTAGCATTCCCATGCCATATGGCCAATTGCAAATACAGAGATTCACTATTATTCCAATCAACCCAGAAATCAAGGTAGAAATAACACAATTGGGAAGTGTATTAAATGCAGTCTGGATTTGAACACAGATACCATTTAAGAATGTTTCATAAAGGTTTAACACAGGAAGAAAAGTAGCATACTCTAACCAACTGTAAATTGGAAATTGGAAAGTGTCGAATTCTAGTTAGGCTAAAAGTAAAGCAAAAAGTTGCTCACCTTGCCAGAAAAGATCTCTCTCGACAAGGGTGAGGCCTGAGCTGCCTTTAAATTTAAATTGTGAGCACAACCCATAAGCTTTCCACATCAGTGTAATAAAGTCACAGGGTTTTATCCAGTCTAAAGTCTGTTTTTCTGCTCATGCTACAGCAGACAGAATGTGAAGAACACCTGAAAAACTATGAACAAAAAAAAAGTTAAAGAATTACTTGAGTACAATTAAAATGCCATCACACAGTCTAATAAATGTGCTTGAATTCCCTCATGTATTTTAAGACAAATTGGAGATTGTGAAAGAACCTGATTTCTGAGGGATTTTTTTTTTTTTTTTTAACACAAAATAGATACTCTGATTGAAGACACCACCAGCAGCCTTAATACCGATTTGGGGGGGTAAAAATTACCTCAAGAACTGCAAATGAACCAAGCTGCAACGACATAAATGTTCCACTGCCTCTCGGCCGGGTCCGCCGAGGCACCGTCCCCTCAGCGGGGCTTTCCCGCGCTTTTTCCGCCCGCCCGTGTTCCTCCCCTCCCTCGCCGCCTCAGCGGGGCTCTCCCCGCTCTCCTTACGGCTTGGCGCCGCCTCAGCCCCGCTCCCTCCGGCCCTTGCAAGCACGTTCATTCCTTCAGGAAAGGGCGAATTCCTCGCGGGCAGCGCAGGGGCTTTCTCGGTGTTCCTCGTCGGGCAGCAGTGAGGGAGGGAGAGCGCGGTCCGTCCCTCACAAAATCCACACCGGCGCTGCTGCTCGTTAAACAACCAGGAATGTAATGCCTGTTTGGTGTAGCAGGACATATCAGAAATGTCGCTTCGGGCTTGCAGATTCGAAAAGTGAAACTGATATTAGAATTCAGTTTCATATTGCACGTGCAACAACATTTAGACCTTATTTTTATGTATAAACCCCCAGACGTAGCCGTACTGCCTTTTAAAAGAAGCTGCTGGATTGCAGCTGAAAAGTGGTTTCCGTACACTTACACTCTGGTTGCTCACAGAATGAAACTGAAAACCTGGCATTGGGTTATGAAGACAGTCTAAAATGAAATGAATAAGAACCCAAAGACTCCAAGTTAGGTTGCTTGTTGTATTGTTAAGAAGGTTATACTGTTTGTTGTATTGCTAAAATGTTATGCTGTTACTTACCCCCTATTCCAAATTGTTCATGCTGACCCTGTACCCTTAAATCCCAGACTCTTGTACATGTTGCTCCCCAAATCCCGAATTCCCCTTACATCCCAGCTGGTTAGGCCTCCACTGCTCCCTGCCTGTCCATCAAACTACTGACACCTCCTGCTCCTCACCTGTTCCTTGAATTACTGACACCGCCTAATAGGGAAATCAAGAGACTCCCACGGTGCTTAGCTCCAAGGAGAAGTCCAATTAGCACCAGAAAGTCCCTAAAACCACGAGCCAACACAAGATCTCAACTTGGAAAAGACATTTTTATATAAACAGAACCTCAGGCTACCCGTGAGCGGTTTTTATCTCCTTGCCACAACCTAAAAGTGCTAAGAGAAAGAGACACCCCTAGATTATGCAAGCCAAAGAGAGTTCCTGGGACACCCCGTGAGGCAGGAATCCTGACTTTGCAGTGTGAGCAGCAGATTTGACTTGCACCTTCTCCTCAGCAGTGTACAGAGGGAGCAGTGGTGGTGTATGCCATCCCCCAAGTTTTCCCTTTAAAGAGCTGGTTTTAATAAAGGCATTAAAAGGGAGCTGGTCTCCTGGCCTGTGGTTGTTGGGGTTTTTTGGTTTGTTTTTTTTTTTTTTCATCAAGGAGAAGCCATGAGAGGAATAACTGAGGGCATTTGGCATGTTCAGCTGTAGGAGACTGAGGGGAGATTGAGCTCTTCAACATCCTCCCAAGGGGCAGTGGAGTAGCAGCTCCAATCTCTGCTCTCTGTGACCAGTGTCAGGACCAGAGGGAATGGCTGGAGCAGTGTCAGGGGAGGGTTAGGTTGAATATCAGGGTGGTCCCCGCGGGTGGTCGGGCACTGAACAGGCTCCACAGGGAATGGGCATGACCTCAAGGCTGCCAGAGCTGTTTGGACAATGCTCCCAGGCATAGGGTGGGATTGTTGGGGTGTCTGTGCAGGGCCAGGGGTGATCCTGGTGAGTCCCTTCCCACTCAGAAGCTTCCAATATTCCATGACATAAAAACAAGTATTCAAAACCTCCCTCTTACGTATTATCTGTGTCAGTAAGAATTTACATCACCACAGAAAATAAACTGTTGCTACCTGATAACAAAGGGACCTGCACAGACTTACCCACGTATATGCAACGTATCAGCTTGAACTGGAGTTAAAGCTGGCCAGAACTGTGGAGAACAATAACATTTTCTTTTTCAAATGTATCAGTGGCAAAATGTCCAGCCCACAGTTGGATAAACACATCATGCAGTAGGTGAGTAACTGGCTCACTGGTCAGGCACAAAGGTCTGTAGTAAATGGGGTCACTAGTGGGGTTCCACAGGGCTCCATCCTTGGACTCATGCTTTCCAAGACCTTAATAAATTACTTGGGTGCAGGACTGGAAGGGATGCAAAGCAAGTTTGCAGATGATACAAAATGGGGAGGAGCAGTTGACTCCCGCGAACTCAGGGAGGCCCTGCAGAGGGACCTCAACAAATTAGAGGGGTGGGCCATCACCAACCGTATGAAGTTCAACAAGAGAAAGTGCCAGATTCTGCATCTGTGATGGGGTAACCCTGGATATAAAAGCAGAATGAAGAATGAGGTGCTGGAAAGCCGTGCAGAAGCAGGGGACCTGGGTGTCCTGGTTGATGGGAAGTTGAATGTGAATCAGCACTGCCCTGGCAGCCAGGAGGGACATCCATGTCCTGTGGGGCATCAGGCACAGCATCACCAGCTGGTCAAGGGTGGGGATTGTCCTGCTCTGCTCTGCACTGGGGCAGCCTCACCTTGAATATTTTGTGCAATATAAGAAAGATATTAAGTTATTAGAGAACCTCCAAAGGAGGGCAAAAGATGGTGAAGGGCCTTGAGGGGAAGCCATGTGAGGAGCAGCTGAGGGCACTTGGTGCATTCAGCTGGAGGAAACTGAGGGGAGACATTGTAGTTAAGACTTTTTTTGTGAGGGAAAGAAGAGGGGCAGACACTGATCTCTTGTCTTGGTGACCAGTGACAGGACTAGAGAAAACAACCTGAAGTTGTGTCACGGGAGGTTTAGGCTGGGTATTAGAAAAAGGTTGAGCTGGATCAGGCTCCCCAGAAAAGGGGTCACAGGACCAAACCTGATGGAGTTCACGGAGTGTTTGGCCAATGCTCTCAGGATGGGACTTCTGGGCATTGTTCTTGTGCAGGCCCAGGACTTGGGCTTGATGAACCTTGTGGGTCCTCTGGACCTCTGTGATTCTTGTAAAGCAGTTTTCAGTGGTCATATTGTACTTGGGGCCTGTATTTTGGTGGCTGCTATGGTTACAAAGAACGTATGCTGAATTTTGGAAAGTGCAAAGGCTTTTATTTATTCAGACTAATTGAAAGCAGGTTTTTTTGTTTGCCCAAAGTCAAGGCTATCTCTGATCGTAAGCTTGATGTGAAGTTTCAGAAGTAATTAGTACATGTCAGAAAGTTAATATAAAGCATATTTATTTTTTTTTACAAGAAATGGAGCTTTATCTGATAATTATTAGGTCAAAATTTGCAGAAGTACAGTCCCCATATTTATCAAGTGGTTAAAGCAGGAAATAATTTTCAGTGAAATACAGCAGGGATACAAATCACAAAATAATTTCATTGCAAAACTCAATCCTTCCACACCTAATTCTCAAACCATATAAAAGGTGGAGGGTTTACACTGCTCTTTCTACCTGCAGGAGCATCAGCTCTGCAGTCAGGATGAATCTCCCTGTGAGTATGCATTCTTTTCCTCCTTATAAACTGAAACTTTGATTCAAACCCGTTCCTTTATCCCTCAGAAGGGCTTCTGCCTCTCTTGAGCACTAAGGCTTTCTCTGGGGACATTTTACTCCTCCAGAATGAGCAACTCAGCCCCTGTTCCCCAGAGGAGCTGAGGATTTTTTCACGACTTGGCTGTACATTCTTCAGAAAGCAGGAAGCCTAACCCACGTCCATTATTTTCAATGCTTTTGCATAACTGCAGCACTGCACTAGTGGATGAAGCCCTTCCTGTAATGCCAGAGCAGGAGAAATGGAAAAGCTTTCTCCTCACTCTTGTCAAATACCTGTGTGTACCTGCACAGGTCTGAGAAACAACTTGAGATTCATCTCTTGAAAGAGCGAGTGTGAAATGTGTCTACTTTGCCGCACCCTGGGGTAAAGCAAGGGTGACTCCCTTTTGGGGCGCTGATGCAATCCCAGGATGAAAGCAAAAAAGCATCCAAGGAGGACCCTTAAACATCAGATTAGAGAAAGGGAAGGAGGATTCTTATGGCCAGATTTGTCAGCCAGAGCTGCAGTAACACTTTTGTATTTGATTTTCCTTTCAGATTTTGACTGCAGTCCTTCTTGGACTTGTCCTGACTCCAGCCCTTGCTGATTATGTGAGTACAAGTGAACAATTTCCACACAAATGGCTGCTCTTTCTATGTTCCCTGCTTCATGAGATCTCCTTTTTCTTTCACCACCCCTTTGGTGGAAACAAATTGAAATCTTGTCTGGCAGATGAAACTCTGGCACTCTCTATGGGGTAGGACTTATGCTAGTCTAGCAAAGATTTTAATAAAAATTTTGGGAGATCACTGACTAGTTTGAAAATCTAAAACTGTCTCATTTTTAATTGAGTATCAGCAAAAAATTGAAAACCTCAAAGTCATCCATGGAGTAAAGATTGAGGTCCCCATCACCAGTGGCCAATCACAGGGCCAGTCTCTATTCAAAGACTAAACATCTTCTTTCCTTTGGCTTTTCAGTCTCAGCAGACAGATAACAACTGCCAGGTCTCTGTTGGTGGTGTTTTCCAAAATCTGACTCTCAGCAGTCAAACACATGTGGTGGTTATTGAACAAAGGAGCAACCACTTCTCATGGAAAACCATCTGGAACTACAACACGGTGAGTGGCATGGAAGGTGCTTGTTCAGAAAACATCCAAGGAGACTGGCTCCTGGTGGAGCTGGCCCAGGGATGGGTGTTTCCTTTTTCTGACCGTGCTGAGTGCATGATTTGGGGCAGCAAATCTTGGCATTCATTCCTATTTTAACAAAGATTTTTCTCAAATCCAATGGGTTGAAAAACTGAATTGCAAGTGGTCAATAAATTTTCCTTACAGGGTATCATTGCAACCAAATTGATGCAAGAGAGAACTTGCTACATTTCTCTCATGAACAGAAATGAGATGCCCACCTTTGAAAATCTTGCCCAACTGGCTTCACAGAGCATGGTAAGATTCAAATCAGCAGTAGCTTTGAACATTTTATGGTAATTGATTCTCATTTTTTGTCTGAAGCACTACTATTTTCCAAACCTTTGTTACTAATGAAATAAATAGACAAATAAATAGGTAAAAAGGTAAGTAAAAAGACATTTTAGTAGTCATATTTTTGGTAATATTTTTCAGATAGATTATTTGTAAACATTGAAAAACTTCAATATCATCATTCAGATGACTTTAGTGCAGGTTCATCATGTTCAGTCCAAGTGTCAGATTAGTTCAACTATTTTTACAATTATTTAAATTATTATGTAATTAAGTCTTTTTTTACTGTCTTAGTATCTATGATTTAGATTTCTTGATAATATGTTTCATAATTTCTCATTCTCAAAGTCTAAAAAAAATATTTTTCTTCAGAAGATCTAATTAAGGAAGGGAAAATATGACAGTATTACAGAAAAAATATTTAGCAAAGCTTTCAAACATTTTGAAGATAATTATGCACCATGTTCCTTTAGTTCAGCCAGCCACAGTAGCAGAGACATTATAAAAGTGATCTCAGCATTCAGCATATTCACCTTTGATAAACACAAGCTTCCCTTGAAATCTGAGAATGAAGGCCATAAAACCCCCAAACTTTAGACAGCAGGAAGACCAGTGGGGCAGAAAGGAATCAGGAGAAGACTTCTCCTTCCAGCTGACAGTACAAGTACCTCTGAGGGGTGAGGGCAGTGACTGAGCAAATGCTTTGGAAGGAGCTCTGGCTCCACAGAGCGGCCGCACTCCTCTTCAGCGCTTTCCTTGCACTGCCACTTCCTCTCAGGCTCCCTGCACCTTGACTCCCTTAGAACAAACTCTGCTCTTGCTGCTGCCTTCAAGGCTTGCCAGTGCCCAGAGGATTAAAAGGTGTCCCTAAAGGCAGTTGGGCTCAAACACCTGGCCCCAAATC
>NW_026690396.1:0-33505 GCF_015227805.2 Hirundo rustica | reverse complement strand
TTCTTCTTCCAGGCAGCTTTAGGGCACAGAACATGGAAAAAGCAGAGCTGCCTCTCAGATTTCCACAGTCCTCCAGAAGTATCCTGTGTGTGAAGCAGCCTGAGAACAGGGTTTACGTGTCAGGGGAGGGGAATTCAGAGCCCTTTTCTCCCCTGTGGGCTGAGGGTCTGCATTTCCAATGGTCCTGCGGCTGCCAAAGGAGCCCTTTTTTGCTCAGCTGAGAATAGTTCTGCTGAAAGCCTGTCGTAAACCTGCTTTTCCTGCAAATGTGCCCAATGAGTCCTCATTTTTTGCAGCCCCAGGTCTTGTGTGCATGCAGGTGTTAGAACCGATGGATGGAACAGCTCTGCTAGGGGAAAGTTCCCTTTTTCTTGTTAGTTTTTCTTTTTGTTTTTGTTGTGGGTTTTTTTATGTTTTATTTTTGTTTGGTTTATTTCCTTGTTCTTTTGTTTTGATTGGTTTTGTTGATTTTGGGGAGAGCTTTTTTTTTAAGCTTTATGGGGTTTTTGGGGTTTTTTCCTTTTTTTTTTTTTTTTTTTTTTGTTTTGGTTCTTTTTTTAGGTGGTGGGAATTTTTGGTTTTGTATGGGGGTTTTTGTTTTCCTTTTTTTTTTTCTTTTAGGTCTTTTTTTTTTTAATTAACTCCCCCTGGCAGCCCTGGGCACTGGGCACAGCTCCGTATCTCTACGTGACACTTGCCTGTGGCACTGTGGAGGTGGCCAGGGGGACCTTCCCCGAGCTGTGTGCGCAAGAATGCACATCAGCCCAGGCCAGGGGTGCTCAGTGCCTGGTCAGTTTTGCTGTCTGGCTGTGGCTCTGGACGCTTCCCTTGGAGCGTCTCCAGGCAGGGAACGTTGGAGCTGTGACCACCGTGGTGTCACAGAGAGGGGAACACTGGGGCTGTCCCACTCCTGCCCTGGCCCCAAGAGCTCTGCCAGCGCCTGGAGGAGACACAAAGGCTGAGCCCAAGGGTGAGAGAAGGGGCTGCAGAAGGGGCTGAGCTGGGAGGGAGGCAGTGGGATCATGGAGTCCAGGCCCTGGCCCTGCACAGACAGCCCAACAGTGGCAGCCTGGGCATTCCCAGGAGCGGTGTCCAAAGGCTCCTGGAGCTGCGGCAGCCTCACAGCTGTGACCATTCCCTGGGGAGCCTGGTGAGTGGTCAAGCCCCCTGTAGGGGAAGAAGCTTTTGCTGGTCTCCAGCCCACAGCTGGCCTGGCCCAGCCCCAGCCGTTCCCTGGGGTGCATTCCCTGCTGGCCCCGGGGCAGAAGTCTCAGCTGCCCCTGCTGCTGTCCCTGGGCAGGAGGCGCAGCCCCCGGGGAGCTCTGAGCTCCGTCTGCTGGGCTGCGGCTGAAGCGAGCCAGTGCCGGCAGAGCTCTGGGGAAAGGTCCCGGCCCTGGCTTGGGGCTGGGCCAGTGGCCCAGGGAGCAAATCAGCTTGCAGCTGCTGCCCCAGAGCAGGGAAGAGCAGGAATTGCTGGCTGGGAGAGACTCTTGCCAAGGGCCTGCAGCGCCAGGACACAGGCCATGGCTGGATGCTGCTTGGGGCCAGGGTGAGCTGGGATGTGGGGATGGACTTGTTCCCTGGGAGGGTGGTGGGGCCCTGGCACAGAGTGGGCAGAAAAGCTGCAGCTGGCCTGGAATGGCTGGAAGTGTGCAAGGCCTGGTTGGAGGGGATTCCTGCCTAAATTGCATGGGATGGGATGGGATGGGATGGGATGGGATGGGATGGGATGGGATGGGATGGGATGGGATGGGATGGGATGGGATGGGATGGGATGGGATGGGATGGGAAAAACCCAGG
The DNA here is from genome assembly GCF_015227805.2 of Hirundo rustica. NCBI lineage: Eukaryota > Metazoa > Chordata > Aves > Passeriformes > Hirundinidae > Hirundo > Hirundo rustica. The sequence continues at coordinate 31,705 of NW_026690396.1, read as the reverse complement.
GGAGCACTAGGGGCTGCACCTGCGGCCCACCGGGGCCTGGACCTCGGCATTTTCCAGCAGCGCCAGAGGGACTGGGACTGAGGAGAGACTGAGAGAGAGCCGAGCTACACCCACAGCAAGGACTTTCTCAATTTGCCATCTCACTTCAGAAGGAGAGGTTTTATTGTTTCATATTATTCATTCTTTATACTTGTATGCACTTTATTTGTTTAGTAAAATAGCTTTTTCCACTTTTCTCCAAAGAGGTTTTTTTTTCGGACCGGTTGGAGGGAGGGGCCACTTGGGTTTGCTTCCCAGAGGGATCCTATACTGGGGTTTTCCCCCAAATTTGTCTCCAAACCAGGACATACACCTAATTGGTGCCCACTGCGGGGCTCGAGAGAGTGGAAAAAACTTGTATTGATTATTATTAACTGCATTTTTTTTTTTGTTTGTCCTTTGGGTGGGGATTAAACAGACAGTGGCCATGTTCCTTCTTGAATTCCTAATGTCTCTTAGAATGGAGTCTTTTCTGCATTTCTGTTCCCTAGGCTTTTTTGAGGTCTTAATACCTTTCTGGTCCCTAGGTTTGTTTTCCTACCCAGAAATAGCTCCAATATTGTCCCTAACATACAGCTTTTACACTAGGGATGCACAAATTAGAATAGTTATTTTGCTGGGTTCGGTGATTATGGTTTACAAGAAGCTTATAAAGATACTGGAGTTTGTTCTGGGTATGTTGGGTTTATGTTTTTTTCGTCCTACCCTGCGTCCTAGTTCCAGCAGCATGTTTTGGGGATTTATCAACAATTGCACCCAGTTTGTTAGAGGAGGAGTAGGGGATGAGGCTCTTCAGCCTCTGCTTTCCTTCTTCTCTTTTGAGTCAGTTACATCACTTTTGGAGAATGTTCAGGGTCTCCTGAATGTTAAAGACACCACCTTCCTGGTATTTCACCTGGTGAGCTTCCTCTATATGGTTTATAGCTTTTCTAGAATGAGTCACACACTGCTAAACACTGTAGGGCAGCAGATAGAGGCAAGGGAGCAGGGAGTTAAATCAGTCACTCAGGCTGCAGCCAATCCCACAGCTATTCAGGCTGCAGCTAAACCAGACAGTGAGGCTAAGACACCGGCAGTTGCTGCAATAAAGAAAGGAAAGAAGCACGCGGACAAAACCAATCAACCAGTAGACGATGATTCAGGTGAAGGATCCTCAATGCCTCCTGACACCCAGTCAGGAGTCAAACCAACTGACACACAATCAGAAGCTGAAGCAACTGATGATACACAGTCAGAAGCCGAACCAACTGATACAAAATTGGAAGCCCAACCAACTGGCACAAGATCGGGAGTCCAACCAACTAGCACACGATCAGAAGCCCAACCAACTGCTACAAGATCAGGAGCCCGACCAACTGCTGCAAGAGCAGGAGATACTATTGAGTCCTTTTCCCTGAAGGATCTTCGTGGCCTAAGAAAGGATTATACTCAACGACCTGATGAATCTATAATTAGTTGGTTAGTCTGTCTTTGGGATGCTGCAGGCGAGGCTACAATGCTGGATGGCACTGAAGCGAGACATCTGGGATCCCTGTCACATGATCCAGTTATTGACCAAGAAATGATGAGGGAGGCTAGACCTTGCAGTCTCTGGGAACGGGTCCTGGGAAGTGTGGCACAAAGATATCTGTGTGCCGACGATCTCTATATGCAGCAAACCCAGTGGAAAACCATTGAACAAGGGATCCAGCGCTTGAGGGAAATGGCAGTGGTGGAGATTGTCTTCTCAGATGACATAAACACTAGCAACCCCGACTTGGTACCATGTACACCTGTGATGTGGCGAAAACTTGTATGACTTGGGCCACAAGAATACTCCTCTGCTTTAGCAATAATGAAGCGGGATGAGACAGAGGAGACTGTGCTTGATATGGCGAAGAGGCTCCGAACGTATGCAGATGCCGTGCATGGTCCAGCACATGCAAGAATTGCAGCTCTGGAAACACAGGTGTAGGGATTAGCAGACAAGATGGAAGAGAATCACAAAGAACTCAAGGAGGACATACTCCAGATCTCTGCAGTACAGGTTAGAGGCTCTGGCACCACACGCAAACGTTCCCTAGATAGAGAGGGAAAAGGCATCCCACGGGCTAAGCTGTGGGTCCTCCTGCGTGAATGTGGAGAAAACATGAAAAGATGGGATGGAGAATCTACTGATGCTATGACACAACGGCTGCATGAATTGTTGGATGGCAAGACTATGAGAGGAGGTTCTAGCAAGAAGGAAGCAGCTCCAGAGAAATAAGGATAATCAGGCTTAGAGGGGCCCTGCCTCTAGCCAGGTAGAGGCTAGGGAAAACCGTGTTTTTTGGACTGCGTGGATTCGTTGGCCTGGCACATCAGAACCACAAAAATATGAGGCCTTAGTTGACACTGGTGCACAGTGCACATTACTCCCATCAAGACGTGGGGGAAGAATTGTGGTGGTGTGCGTTTGTTTTATCTATTTAATGTAATTTATGTTGAGTTTTCTGTAATGGTTTGTTCCTTGTACCCCCCCTGTTTTTAGTATTGGTTGTAACCTGTATGCCCGGAGTTAGAGAAAGTCCATTATATGTCAGTCATCTCTTCCCCCTTTTATACCTAATTGTCAATCTCCTCTCTCTCCCCTTGGGCGCCCTGTCTGTCACCCCAGGACCCTTCCCTGGATTCTAGAAAGCTCCAGGGAGGGGGTCGAGTGATAGGCTGGGGCCCTGGCAATCCCCTCTCTTCGTTTTTTGGTTGGCCCCCAGTTATTAGGTTTACACCCCCCATTATACCCCTCATTATTGTAACTGGCTGACCGGTTGTCGCCACCCTGGTCCCCTCCCCTGTTTTTAAGCTCGTGCACACCTGCTCCCGGGGCTCTTCTGGGCAGGGGGTCAGAGAGTGCCGAGCTCCGTGCTCCCCCTCCCTGCAATAAACACTGTCATACCCTGCCTAGAGGAGTCGCCCTTTCTTTGGCTGCCGCGGTTGCGTTCTCCATCGATCCGCTCGTCGCCGGCGTGGGGGGAGTTGAGAACCGACGGGGAGGAGGCAGCTCGCCCGACTTGCTGCCCCGACCCATCCACGTTGCTGCAGTGCATGAACTGAGCTGGCCTGTGGCCGCACTGGCAAGCGTGAGGACGGACACTGCATCAAAGAATCTGTTTCCATTGCTGGGGTGACAGGGGGTTCACAAGATTTTACTTTGGTGGAGGCTGATGTGAGCCTGACTGGAAATGAGTGGAAGAGACACCCTATTGTGACTGGCCCAGAAGCTCCATGCATTTTGGGCATAGACTTCCTCCAAAATGGGTATTTCAAAGACCCAAAGGGATTTAGGTGGGCATTCGGGATAGCAGCTGTAGAGACAGAGGTTGTTAAGCAGTTGAATACCTTGCCTGGACTATCAGAGAACCCATCTGCTGTAGGTCTTCTGAAGGTGGAAGAGCAACAAGTGCCAATTGCCACTTCAATAGCGCATCACCGACAGTACAGAACAACTCGAGATGCTGTGATTCTCATCCACAAGATGATCCGTGAGCTGGAGACTCAAGGTGTGGTCAGCAAAACCCACTCACCCTTCAACAGCCCCATCTGGCCTGTGCGCAAGTCTGATAGAGGATAGAGATTGACCGTGGACTACCGTGCCTTGAACGAAGTGACTTCACCATTGAGTGCTGCTGTGCCGGACATGCTGGAACTCCAGTACGAGCTGGAGTCCAAGGCAGCAAAATGGTACGCCACAATTGACATTGCTAATGCATTTTTCTCCATTCCTTTGGCTGCAGAATGCAGGCCTCAGTTTGCCTTCACATGGAGAGGAGTGCTGTACACCTGGAACCGATTGCCCCAGGGGTGGAAACACAGCCCCACCATCTGCCATGGACTGATCCAGGCTGCACTGGAAAAGGGTGAGGCTCCGGAACATCTACAGTACATCGATGACATCATTGTGTGGGGAAACACAGCAATGGAAGTGTTTGAGAAAGGAGAGATCATCCAGTTTCTCCTGAAGGCTGGCTTTGCTATCAAGAAGAGTAAAGTTAAGGGACCTGCTCGAGAGATCCAGTTTCTGGGAGTAAAGTGGCATGATGGAAGGCGTCAGATTCCCACTGAAGTCATTAACAAGATCACAGCAATGTGTCCACCAACCAACAAAAAGGAAACACAAGCTTTCCTAGGCGCCATAGGTTTCTGGAGGATGCACATTCCTGAGTACAGCCAGATTGTGAGCCCTCTCTACCTGGTCACCTGCAAGAAGAATGATTTCTAATGGGGCCCTGAACAGCAACAAGCCTTTGCCCAGAACAAGCAAGAGATCGCTCATGCAGTGGCCCTTGGCCCAGTGAGGACGGGACCAGAGGTGAAGAACGTGCTCTACTCAGCAGCTGGAAACAATGGCCTGTCCTGGAGCCTTTGGCAGAAGGGGCCTGGGGAGACTTGGGGCCGACCACTGGGATTCTGGAGTCAAAGCTACCGAGGGTCTGAAGCCAACTACACTCCAACAGAGAAGGAAATCTTAGCCGCCTATGAAGGAGTTCAAGCCGCCTCAGAAGTAGTAGGCACTGAAACACAACTCCTGCTGGCACCTCGACTACCGGTGCTGGGATGGATATTCAAAGCAGAAGTTCCCTCTACCCACTATGCCACCAATGCCACATGGAGCAAATGGATTGCCCTCACTACACAGCGTGCCCGCATTGGAAACCCAAATCGCCCTGGGATTTTGGAAATAACTACAAACTGGCCGGAAGGTGAAAACTTTGGTCTCATGGATGAAGAGGAGCAGGAACAAGTGACACGTGCTGAAGAAGCTCCACCATATAACCAACTGCCAGCAGAAGAAACACGCTATGCTCTTTTCACTGACGGTTCCTGCCGCATCGTTGGGATGAAACAAAAGTGGAAAGCAGCTGTATGGAGTCCCACAAGACAGGTTGCACAAGCCACTGAAGGAGAAGGTGGGTCAAGCCAACTCGCTGAGCTCAAAGCTGTTCAACTGGCCCTGGACATTGCTGAAAGAGAGAAGTGGCCAAAGCTCTACCTCTACACTGATTTGTGGATGGTAGCCAATGTTCTGTGGGGATGGCTGGAGCAGTGGAAAAAGGCCAATTGGCAGCATAGGGGAAAGCCAATCTGGGCTGCAGATGAGTGGAAAGGCATTGCCACTGGGGTAGAGAAGCTACCTGTCAAAGTCCGTCATGTAGATGCCCATGTCCCCAAGAGTCGGGCTAATGAGGAGCACCGAAACAACGAGCAGGTAGATCAGGCTGCAAAGATAGAGGTGTCAAAGATGGACTTAGATTGGCAACACAAGGGAGAGTTGTTCCTAGCTCGATGGACCCATGATGCCTCAGGCCATCAGGGCAGAGATGCCACCTATAAGTGGGCACGACACCGAGGGGTGGATCTAACCATGGACAGTATTTCTCAGGTTATCCATGACTGTGAGACGTGTGCTGCAATCAAGCAGGCCAAGCGGGTGAAGCCCCTATGGTATGGCGGGCGATGGTCCAAGTATAAGTATGGGGAAGCCTGGCAGATTGACTACATCACCCTTCCCCAAACCCGCCAAGGCAAGCGCTATGTGCTCACAATGGTGGAAGCCACCACAGGATGGCTGGAGACCTACCCTGTGCCTCACGCTACAGCCCATAACACCATTCTAGGCCTTGAAAAACGAGTTCTTTGGAGGCATGGTACCCCTGAGAGGATTGAGTCAGACAATGGAACTCATTTCAAGAACAGCCTCATCAACAACTGGGCTAGGGAACATGGCATTGAGTGGGTGTACCATATTCCCTATCATGCACCAGCTTCAGGGAAAGTAGAAAGATACAATGGACTGCTGAAAACCACCCTGAAAGCACTGGGTGGGGGATCATTCAAAAACTGGGAGCAGCATCTAGCAAAGGCCACCTGGTTAGTTAACACCCGAGGTTCCACCAACCGAGCAGGCCCTGCCCAATCTGAGTCCCTACATACAGTAGATGGAGAGAAAGTCCCAGTAGTACATGTAAGAGGTTTGTTAGGGAAGACAGTTTGGATCAATTCTGCTTCAAGTACAGAGGATCCCATCTGTGGGATTGTCTTTGCTCAGGGACCAGGCTGCACATGGTGGGTAATGCAGAAAGATGGAACCACACGATGTGTACCCCAGGGAGATTCGATTGTTGGGTGAGAACCGTGCGTAATTATCGCTGTGTGCTGAATGGTACTGCCACTGTATGTAGCTGTATATTGCATATTGTTTTTATATAGATGTATGTGTGTGTAGAGCTAGAGTATATATTGGTTTTGGTAAATTGACGATATGGGGATAAGGGGTGGAATGTCCTAGGATAACTTTGTGATGCTTGTATCCCAAATCGTCTGTTCTGTTTGTGCTGTATATTGAGTCCTGTGCCTTTAAGACTGGTTCTAAGAGCAAGGAGAAGCGCGGAGTTTGTTTTGAGAAAACTGCCTGACTCCTCCACATTCTTCTGCAGATAGGGTGTTCAGCGGAGGCTTGGAGAGACTACAGGAGAGAGATTTTTTTTGCTTTTAGTTAGTTTCAGCTAGCTAGGGCAGAGAAGTTCCCTGGACTGTTTTTTTCCTTTTTCTTGGAACTGTTTAAACCTGCTCTGGACTGAAAACCCAGGGGAGCACTGGGGGCTGCACCTGCGGCCCACTGGGGCCTGGACCTTGGCATTTTCCAGCAGCGCCAGAAGGACTGGGACTGAGCAGAGACTGAGAGAGAGAGAGCCGAGCTACACTCAGAGCAAGGACTTTCTCAATTTGCCATCTCACTTCAGAAGGAGAGGTTTTATTGTTTCATATTATTCATTCTTTATACTTGTATGCACTTCATTTGTTTAGTAAAATAGTTTTTTTCCACTTTTCTCCAAAGAGGTTTTTTTTACCGGACCGATTGGAGGGAGGGGCCACTTGGGTTTTCTTCCTTAGAGGGATCCTATACAGGGGTTTTCTCCCAAGTTTGTCCTAAACAAGGACAAGCATCTTTTAAAAGAAAATATCCTAGAACCCTGTATGTCCCCTCATAACACCCCTATATTGGCCATAAGGAAAGATGAGGGAAAGTTTAGATTAGTCCAAGATTTGAGAGAAATTAATAAAAGAACTATTGCTCGACACCCAGTAGTACCTAACCCCTATTCCTTGCTGAGTAAAATTCCAAGAGAGCATACCTGGTTCACAGTGATAGACTTAAAGGTTGTTTTTTGGGCATGTCCCCTAGCAGAAGAGAGTAGGGATTGGTTCGCCTTTGAATGGGAACATCCAGACAGGGGAAGAGAACAACAGCTAAGGTGGACACGGTTACTGCAGGGATATACGGAATCGCCAAATATCTTTGGACAGGCCCTAGAGACATTATTAGAACAGTTTAGTCCCAAAGAAGGAGTTCAAATTTTGCAATACGTGGATGATTTATTAGTATCAGGGGAGACAGAGAAAGAGTTAAATATGTAAGTATACAACTTCTAAACTTTTTTGGAGAAAACGGGTTAAAAGTATCTCAAAGTAAACTACAGTTTGTGGAAACTGAAGTCACTTATTTAGGACACATAATTGGAAAGGGGAGTAAAAGGTTAAGCCCTGCAAGGATTTCCGGAATAGTATCTATATCACCTCCAAAAACTAAGAGAGACATAAGGAAACTTCTAGGCCTGTTTGGATACTGCAAGCACTGGATAGATAAGTACACTCAAGGGGTCAAATTTCTTTATGATAAATTAATAGACCAGGAACCAATGAATTGGACAGAGAGTGACGAGAAGCAGCTACAAGATCTAAGAGAAATTGTCCTCAGCACCAGTTTTAAGCTTACCAGATCTTAAAAAGGAGTTTGATTTGTTTGTAAACACGGAGGAAGGGATAGCATATGGAGTTTTAACCCAAGAATGGGGGGGATACCGAAAGCCTGTAGCATTTTTATCAAAACTATTAGATCCAGTGGCCAAGGGATGGCCAGCTTGCCTCCAGGCAGTCGCTGCTGCAGCTATTTTGATAGAAGAGGCTCAAAAGTAAACATTACAGGGAAAGATAAAGATACATACTCCACATGATTTGAAAACAATCTTAAGCCAGAGAGCTCAAAAGTGGCTCACAGATTCTAGAATCCTAAAATATGAAATTATACTGATAAATACGGATAACCTAGAACTAACAACATCAAAAAGCTTAAATCCAGCCCAATTTCTCTCTGGTGAGCCCACTGAAGAGATAGAACACCATTGCCTAGAACTCATTGATATGCAGACAAAAGTGAGAGAAGATTTAGAAGACACACCCCTCCCATATGGGAGAGTATTGTTCACAGATGGGTCATCCCAAGTGGTAGAAGGGAAAAGAACATCCAGATACTCTGTGATTGAGGGAGAGAAAATGGAAGTCTTAGAAAAGGGAAAGTTATCAAGTAATTGGTCAGTGCAGTGCTGTGAAATATATGCACTAAAGAGAGGGCTAGACTTACTTAAAGATGACCGAGGGACCATTTACACAGACTCTAGATATGCCTTTGGTATCATGCACACATTTGGAAAAATTTGGGAAGAACGGGGATATTTGAAATATGCCCGAGATAAGGGGAAACCAGTTAGCTGATAAAACAGCCAGAGAGGCAGCTTTAGAACCAGGAGAACCAGTAAAAATCCTCAAATTGGAGAAAATACCAAGAAAAGAAGAAGAAGGGATAGAGCAGGTGTTTAGTGAAAAAGAGCAGAAAGCAATAAAAGAATTAGGATTACACCAGGGGGAACACGGAGTGTGGTTAACAGCTGACAGACAGAAATTCTTGAATAAAGCCCTAGCCCGAAAAATACTTACAGAAATACATAATCTAACCCACTGGAGAACCCAGGGGTTATGTGACCATTTCCTAAGGGAAAACCTATGTATTGGAGTACATGAATTAGCAAAAGCAGTTACTCAAGGATGTATAATATGTCAGAAAATAAATCAAAAAGTTATGAGGAAGACTGAGCCTGGAGGGAGGGAGTTAGCCTTAAGGCCCTCTCAGAACGTGCAAATTGATTTTACTGAGATGCCCCCTGTTCAAGGTTACGAATTATTACGAATCAGAACACAGCCACGAGCAGATACAGGAGTGTCACCATATGAAATATTATTTGGGCTTTCCTTTTTGTTATCTCCTTATAGTTCTAAAGACTACCTGGAAGGAGAGGAAGTCACTAGAAAATATCTAAAAACCATTGGACAAACCCTAGAAAATCTCAGAAAGAAAGGATATCTTCCTCAAACTTCCCCTTTGGATGCAAATGTGCATAATATTAATCCTGGAGATTGGGTATTGATCAAAATGTGGACTAATATCCCGTTGACTCCGAGAAAAAACCCGAGAGACCCTGAAGTTTGAAGGTCCCTACCAACTACTGTTAACAACTCACACAACAGTGTGCACTAAAGAAAAAGGATGGACCCACATCACCAGAATTAGAGGGCCAGTACCCCCTCCTGGAGAGAACCCGAGTTCAGCACCCTCACCGGATGAAACCGAGTGGACAGTAACACCACACCCGAAAGACTTGAAATTAACCTTTAAAAAGAAATAAGAGATAACAGAGACTGTGAAAACCTTTTTCAGTTGCCTCTCCCATAATCAACGGACTCAAAAAAGGGGGGGGGGGGAACAATAAGGGTTAATTTATGTAAACCTAAGTCAGTTTTGTAAGTAGCAATTTAAATAAGTTTAAGTAATAGATATTTTAAAAAAGGTGTAAGGGTTTTTATGTTAACTTTTTAAAAGATTGTTTAAATTTTATAAGTAGCAATTTTAATAAATAAGTTTAAGTAATAGATATATGAGAAGTATAAGTTTTTATGTGTTAGTTTTAGAGATTAAGTTTTATAAGTAGCAATTTTAATAAGTAAGAAAAAGATATATTAAGTTTTGTGTTAATTTTAAAGATTGTTTAAGTTTTATAAGTAGCAATTTTAATAAGTTTAAGTAATAGATATATTAAAAAGTATAAGTTTTCTTATATGTAAATTTCAAAAGTTGTTTAAGTTCTATACGTAGCAATTTGAACAAGTTCAAGTAATAGATAAATTAAAAGAGTAAAGTGTTTTTTAAGGAAGAAAAACAAAAAAAGTGAACCTCCTACAGAAGGTTCTTTAAAGGTAACTAAATTAATAGGGAAGGGAAGTAGAGGCATGTAAGTGGGTTCTTTAGGAGACCTCTCCACTCCAAGAGGCAAGGCCGGGTAGAGCAAGAGATCCAGGAAGGATGGCCCATACCGGACTCTTGGGAGGGATCGTACTGATGATGTTCATAAAGCACAACTATGAAACAAAAGCTTGTACTAACTGCTACCATCCAGTGTACAATGGAGAGGATCTCAGATCCTTATTCAGGGTCCATACTAACATGAACCCAAACTGCTCTGACCACTCCCAGTTGAATACTTGCCAAGAGGACGGAAAAGTTTATTGGACCACAAAAAACACAGCTAGCTATGCTCTGCGCCTATTTGGGGAATGTACTATAGGAGATACTTGGTTATGCTTTGAAGCAGATCAAAAAGGATTAGGAGATATAATCAAAGAAAAAGTGTTGACAACAAAATTTGAAAAAAGCCTAGACATCCCATCAGGAAAAAAACTGTTCATTGACTTAGTAGAAAGGATCAGTCGAGAATTAAATTTAACCGAGTGCTGGATATGTGGAGATACACAAATGTCTGAAATATGGCCTTGGGAGGGAATTAGTTTAAGCCCTTTAGAAATTCTAAAATGGAAACAAACTGAACAGAATACACGAAGTCTAAGAACAAGAGGAAGAGAGAAGTGGGATCTCAAATCTAAAATCATTGGGGAAGAATGTATCATGAAGACAGGAACCAGATATCAAACCCGTGTAGGAAAATTAATGTGTAAAAGGTATATAATAGTGATAAACTCAAGTGCTAAATGGGTTCCCAAAGGGCCTAACAAGTATTGGTCAACTGAGAACACGGAAAAATGTATCTATAATGAGAGGTATGAATTATATTAATGTATTGACAAAGCTATAAATCCTTTTTGGGGAATAAAAGAACTGTCTCAGTTTTGGCAACAGCCTTTTGAAACTAGGGAAGATTACTGGGAAGCTCCAAATCACCTGTTCTGGATCTGTGGGGATACTGCTTATACAAAATTACCTGGGGATTGGTCGGGAAGCTGTACAATAGGGATCATAAAGCCAGGTTTCTTCCTATTACCCAAGAAATTAGGAGCACACCTAGGAGTCCCAGTATATGACAATCTGGGAAAAGTCGAACAAAAGAAAAGAGATACTCTAACAATTGGTAGAGACCAAAAATGGAAAGGAAAAATATGGACCCCAGAAGAAATCATTAAAACCTATGGACCAGCTACATGGGCACAGGACGGGTCCTGGGGGTATCGCACTCCAATCTACATGTTAAATAGAATCATCAGGCTCCAAGCTGTCTTAGAGATGGTATCTAACCGAACAGCTCTCGCATTAGACCACATCAGCGACCAACTAACACAAACAAGAGCTGTAATATACCAAATACGTCTTGCTGTAGACTACCTTTTAGCAGATGAAGGAGGAATCTGTGGTAAATTTAATTCGTCTGAATGTTGTTTAAAAACTGATGATAAAAGTGCAGTAATTAAAAACATCTCAAAAGAAATCAGAAAGCTAGCCTATGTGGGAAATCAAGAGTGGACTCCTCTAATGGACACCAACTGGTGGAATAGTTTTTGGTCATTCAAGGGGGATTGGTGGAAAAAAGCTGGGTTTATGATAATTTGCTCAATCACCAGGTTAATGTTTTCACCCTGTCTAATCCCATATCTAATTCAAACAATTACCTCCACAGTCCAAGCCTGTGTCCAGATCCATAAAGCAACCAGTCAAAAAGAAACCAAAATGATGGTAATAGCGAGTCAAGAACCCAAACATGAAAATGCCAAAGAAATATATGAAAAGTTCCAAAAATGTAGAAAACTTTATTTTCAAGAAGAAGAGGTAACAAATTGATGCGAGCTAAAACTCGATCAAAGAAATAGAGGGGGGAGTTGTTCTAAACAAGTTCTATTCAAATGATCTATGTTATAGTTACTTAATTGTTAAGTAATTCCATTAAGATTGCTAATGCTAGTTCTGTTTAAAGAATTTGCCTAATTCCTGTTTTAATATTGATTTATCACCTTATTTACTTGTTTGTTAATTAAGAATTCACCTTATTACTTGTATCTCTACTCGCATTCGTCAGATAGTGTCTGAATATGCAAATAAAAAGAACACTAGAATTCTGGGAACGACTCAAGAAGGAGAGACTCTGAAAAGCAGAGAACCAAAGTAGAATCCAGGACTGAAGTAGCACTTTAGACTAGTGCAAGGGGTATGGGGGGTCCGCCGGAGCAGCTTTATTTAGTTGCCGTGACCTGAGGAGGAGTCCCCCATAGCTGGATGACCCCTGATCAGCGAAGCGAAACCGACTCCCTGGCAAGGGGAAAAAGCCCGTGAGGGGGGGTGGGAGTCCCCAGCTTTGCTGTGAAGCGAAGCTGTGTGTACCTCCTCCTCCGCATTGCCAACAGAGCAAGCAAGATCTCCCCCAGAGCCAAGCTTAATAATAAAAACATAAAAAGGAGCAAGTCTCTCTCTGACTCTCTCTTTTTTTCCCAGAACACTGAGCAGCACATCCTGCACAGGAGATGTGCCTGGTGTCCCAGATGGAATTGTGCATGGCTTTGGGACAGTGGTGCAGATGGAGCCCAGGTTGGTGAGGGCCAGGTTGAGCAGGAAGAAGAACATGGGCATGTGCAGGAGGTGGCCGCAGGCTATGGCGCTGATGATGAGGCCGTTGCCCAGGAGGGCAGCTAGGGAGATGCCCAGGAAGAAGCAGAAGTGCAGGAGCTGCAGCTGCCGCGTGTCTGCCAATTCCAGCGGGAGGAAGTGGCTGATGGAGCTGCTGTTGGACATTTGCTGTTGTTCTGGAAAAAAGAGAGAGTCAGAGACTTGCTCTTTTTGTATGTTTCTTTATTATCAAGCTTGGCCTTGGGGGAGAGCTTGCTTGCTCTCTTGGCAACGCGGAGGAGGAGGTACACACAGCTTCGCTTCACAGCAAAGCTGGGGACTCCCAGCCCCCCTCACGGGCTTTTTCCCCTTGCCAGGGAGTCCGTTTCGCGTCGCTGATCAGGGGCCATCCAGCGATGGGGGACTCCTTCTCAGGTCACGGCAACTAAATAAAACTGCTTCAGTGGACCCCCGTACCTTTTGCACTAGTCTAAAGTGCGACTACAGTCCTGGATTTTACTTTGGTTCTCTGCTTTTTGGAGTCTCTTGTTCTTGAGTTGTTCCCAGAATTCCAGTGTTCTTTTTATTTGCATATTCAGACACTATCCGGCGAATGGGAGCAGAGATACAGGTAATAAGGTGAATTCTTAATTAACAAACAAGTAAATAAGGTGATAAATCAATATTAAAGCAGGAATAAGGCAAATTCTTTAAACAGAACTAGCATTAGCAATCTTAATGAAATTACTTAACAATTAAGTAACTAAAACATAGATTATTCGAATAGAACTTATTTATAACACTGTGGCTGGCCATGGGCACCTGTTCATGGATAAAGGACAGTGACAAGTCAGGAGAGGCTGCTTTGAGCCAAACCCGTCCCATTCCCTGTGGACTGGCCTGCTGGTGTTGGTGTCCTTGGTGTTGACCCTGACTGCCGACAAAACAGCAACACATTCACTTCAGAGTTGGACTAGGTCGATGCACAAGATGGAAGCCATGCTGAGGCAGCCACACACAAGATGGCAGCTGGGGGCTGAGGCAGCCACACACAAAATGACAGCCAGAGGGCTGAGCCAGCCACACACAAAATGACAGCCAGAGTGCTGAGCCAGCCATGCACAAGATGGTGACTGGGGCTGAGGCAGCCACACACAAAATGGTGGCCAGAGTGCTGAGCCAGCCACACAGAAGATGGCGGCTGGGGCAGAGGAAGCCACACACAAAATGACAGCTGGGGCTGAGGCAGCCACACAGAGGATGGCGGCTGGGGCTAAGGCAGCCACACACAAAATGACAGCCAGAGTGCTGAGGCAGCCACACACAAAATGGTGGCCAGAGTGCTGAGCCAGCCACTCACAAAATGGCGGTTGGGGCGGAGGAAGCCACACACAAAATGACAGCCAGAGGGCTGAGCCAGCCATGCGCAAGATGGTGACTGGGGCTAAGGCAGCCACACACAAGATAGCGGCTCGGGGGGGCAGGCACACACAATATGGTGGCTGAGGATGAGGCAGCCACACACAAAATGACAGCCAGAGGGCTGAGGCAGCCACACCCAAAATGACGGCCAGGGTGCTGAGCCAGCCATGCACAAGATGTCAGTAGGAGGGCTGAGCCAGCCACACACAAAATGGTGTCTGGGGCAGAGGAAGCCACACACAAGATGACAGACAGAGTGCTGAGGTAGCAACACACAAAATGGTGACTGGGGCTGAGCCAGCCACACACAAAATGGTGGCCAGAATGCTGAGCCAGCCACGCACAAAATGGTGGCTGGGGCTGAGGCAGCCACACACAAAATGGCAGCTGGGGCAGAGGAAGCCACACACAAAATGACAGCCGGGGCTGAGGCAGCCACACACAAAATGGTGGCTGGGGCAGAGGAATCTACACACAAAATGACAGCCAGAATGCTGAGGCAGCCACGTACAAGATGGCAGCTGGGGCCGAGGCAGCCACACACAAAATGGTGACTGGGGCTGAGGCAGCCACATACAAGATGGTGGCCAGAGTGCTGAGCCAGCCACACACAAGATGGTGGCTGGGGGATGAAGCAGCCACACACAAAATGGTGGCCAGAATGCTGAGCCAGCCATACACAAGATGGAGGCTGGGGCTAAGGCAGCCACACACAAAATGGCAGCTGGGGCAGAGGAAGCCACACACAAAATGACAGCCAGAGGGCTGAGCCAGCCACACACAAGATGGCAGCTGGGGCTGAGGCAGCCACACACAAAATGGTGGCCAAAGTGCTGAGGCAGTCAAACACAAGATGGCGGCTGGGGCTGAGGCAGGCGCTCACAAGGTGGCGGCTGGGGCTGAGGCAGGCACACGCAAAATGGTGAGACAGAGAAAATAAAGCAAGGGTGCCTGGCATTCGGCCACGAGCACACTACATTAATAGAGAACTGTTCCTTAAAAGCACCAGTCTGTTATATATTAGTTTCAAAATCCCCCAGCAAATCAATCTTCTCTCTCTGGCCCCAGTGGGTCTTCTAAATTCCTCCTTTAGGGCTCTTGTCACTGTTTTGCTCACCTGGTACTGATTATCTACTCGTTCTTTGGGCCCCAAAACCAGGAAACATGATACAGAACTTTGGAAGATGGCCAAAAGAACAAAAGAGCATGCGCAAGGAGAGGAGTTGAAAAGTTCAACTGAGAGGATGACTATGTGCTTCATCCCCAAAGACCCCCGATGACCACCGGAGTGATCAATAAGGAGCAGTGCGCAGCCGCAGATAGGCGTGGAACTAATTTTAATACGAAGCGGGGACGGGCGGGGTTGAATGAATATGTATTAGGCGTATCGTATAACCCGAGTTTGTAGAGATAAAAAGGGAGAAACAAAGCTCCCAGGTGTGCATGTCTTTGAGGAGTTATCCCCATGCACCTCAGAGCTGAATAAATTCATACCTACTCTCATAACCACTCTGTGAGTTATAGAGTCTTCCCTCCGCACAGCATTTTGGCGAGCCAGGCAGGAGGATCTCTGTCTGGCTGTGGGAGCGGCCGAGGAGCGGATTCCCTGGCGCGCCCCCAGGACCTTCCCGGGAGGGACCCCGGACCTCGGCTCGCTTGCCGCGGGGACAGACAACGACCTGCTGGCCTTGCAGATAAAGGTATGAATTAAATATCGGATAAGGGGCAGCTGATAAGTCGTGCAGAGACGTCTGATGCGCAGCACAGTCCCAGTGGGCTTGCAAGCAGCCGGCCAGGGAGAAGCCGGACACAGAGGGGGAGGGATCGATCCCCGGCCGATAGCGCGGCCAACGAGAAGGGGTCTCACTGAGCTGATAGAGCAGCCCGCTAGCGACTCTGGGGGTGAGTCGAGTGAACCCTTCTTTTGCTGCTATTTTGTGTGAATGCTAAGTCCGGACACGTTGAGTCATTGAGTATGATCAGTGAGTGAGTGAGTGAGTGAGACGCACCAGAGGTGCGGAGCGATTGTGGAGCTCTATCTGCATTTCCGACCTCGGGCGACTGAGGCAGCTGGAGAAAGGCAAAGCGTTTGGAGTCAGTGTGGGGCAAACCCGAGTGTGAACGAGGGTCGTTATGTTTGAGTGGGAAGTGGTTAACATTTGTTTCAGCCGTGGATAGACAACTTGACGGAGTCTCTCCTCAGCAGTGGTTTGGGCTTGATCCCTGGGAATCGATTGATCCAGTGATTCGTTGGCTAGAAAGAGGGAATGAACCGGTCTATCTAGAAGGAATATACAGAACTTCTGCAGGGAAATTGGTGACCTTGGACTGGGAATAACCTGCAGTACAGTACAGACCCTAAGTATTCCAGGGGAGGTGAATGGGATAGCCTGTTCTTGTGGGAGACTTAGAGCTGTCAGAGAATCAGGACATTGGCATCTGGCGTGGGTATTATTGCAGTGTAGAGATTGTGAAGAATGTTGGTATTGTTACGCTAATAACCAGCAGGGCATATGACCCCTGTGTAAACTGAAATATTATCTTAATCAGGTTAATGTTGAACCTAAAACTCTGAAGGTTGTATGTGGAAAGTCACATTGTGTGCCTGCAAATTGGGGCTCTGTGTGTGAAGATAATTGGGAAGTGACTCTGAAATTGTGCGAGGAAAAGTTTTGGCGAAAACAGGACGGAACAAGGAGGAGGAGATAATGGGTATTGAACAAAGCAAAGAGATCCCCAAAGCGAGTCTGCGAGGTTGTATTATTGCACATTGGAAAAATATTGCTGGACGTGGGGGAACTGAGAACAAGAGAGATCTTACTAGGTTTTGCAGAGATTGGTGGCCACTCCATAAATTGGATGATGGAGCGAGGTGGCACCTAGCGGAACTTTGGATTATAACACGCTATTGCAACTCGTGCTACTTCTCAGGAGAGAAGGCAAGTGGACAGAGGTGTCATATGCCGATATATTTTTCTCCCTTCAAAATCACCCGAGCGAGGTGGCACCTAGCGGAACTTTGGATTATAACACGCTATTGCAACTCGTGCTACTTCTCAGGAGAGAAGGCAAGTGGACAGAGGTGTCATATGCCGATATATTTTTCTCCCTTCAAAATCACCCCGAATGGCAGAGGGATTGTGGGATCAGGGCTCCATATGACCCTCTGGTGTTAGCCCTGGAGAAAGAGAATAAGACTAAGAGAGGAGGGCTTAAACGGTGTTGTTCAGCATGTAGCATAGGGCAAAGATGTACAAAATCAGACAAGGTTTACCAAACTGTGGCCCAGGAACAAGACCTGGTAGATTGTAATAAATACGATAGACCAAATTCTATAAATCAAAATTTTAGAATTTTAATTGAGAGACAAAATGACAGTCTCTGAAAGCCACAATTAAAAGGACAGTGTCGAGCCCGGGATCAGCGCTGGGTGAACACGGTAACACACTCAGTCAGTATGTGACCCCCCAAGTTCACATTTCTGGCTTGGAGCCGTCTCTTTTTATACACTGGATCGCTGAGAGAAACTCAGGACTCCGAGGTTCCCTCTTCCGAGGCAGCCTCATTAGATATTCATGTTTGGGTTCTGGTGTTTTGAATAGATTCTCCCGGGAAGACAATGTCTTTGATGGTTGTGTCCAGGTGCTGTGTAGAGATGTTAATGTCGGGAGGAGATGGATGAGATATTGATCTGATGTAATCATTTGGTTCTCCGGGTTCTCCATCTCCCTTTTCCATTGTCTTTGTTTTCCTTTTAACGATTCCCGGCAGAGGTATCCTCGTGTCCCTTTCCTGTAATTCTTAGCATAGTTTCTTGTGTCCCTCCTGTGTAATTTCTGGCAAAAGAAATTCCTTGTACCCCTCTCCGTGCAGCTTTCATCTCAGTTAACCCTTAGTATACTTGATTAGAAATAAAACTTATATTTATAGGGGGTGAATTACATCTTATAACTTTTAGCACAAATTAACTTTAGGACATATATCACAATCCCCCCCCTTCTATCTTCACCTATTTAATTCGTGTTCCCGTTATAGCCTTTTTTCTCTTTCAAGATAAAAAAGCCTCTTAACCAGTCGGGTTTTTTTTCTTGTCTATTACTCTTGCAGAATTCCTTCTTTCGATTTACTCCAATAAGTTTTTTCTACATTCCCTTCCTGTACTTGAGCTTCAAATTTTGCGAGCACCTCTGCGGCCCTACTCTTTTCCCATTTAATTTCATGATTTTCGAAACAGCATTAATTTTTAGTCCCCCTGAAGCCAACTCAGGGTCCATAGGTGATGCAATCTGCATTCCCTGGACTACTGTGTGAATCAACCTGATGAAACAGGGTATTAGACATGGTAGAAAGATTAACCCAGCCACTGAACATAAAATGAAAAATCCCACTTTCTTCCACCAATCTCCTGCCCCAAACAATTGGTCCCACCAGGAAGCCTGAAGTATTGAGTTCCATTTCTGAACTGGCACATGAGCTACTTTCTTAATTTCGGCAGCCAAACCTCTAATTGTTTCTCCATAGTCGTTAATCTCTATGCAGCATTCTGAATCCCTGAATTTCCCGCACACACCTCCCTCCTCTGCTAACAGATAGTCTAGGGCAATTCTATTCTGGTAAACAAAAGCCCTCATTTGTGAGTGCTGTCGGGCTAAGAGTTCTAGCGCATCTGAGGTGTGATTGGAAACTATTTCTACTACAGCTTGCAGCTGGATTAGTCAGTTTAGTAGATAGACCAGAGTCCGGTAGCCCCAACTTCCGTCTTGTGCCCAGGTGGCGGGGCCATAGTATTCTATTATGCGTTCCGCAGGCCATTCTTCATTCCCCCATTTCTGGTTTCCCCCTGCCTGTGGGAGTTCCCTTTTTGTCTCTCATCTTTTTCGACTGAGAGTCTCATACAATGGAGCCCCTAGCAGGTTACTGCCTGTTCTGGGTAGCGTGAAGAAAGAAGGTCTAATCATCCCCAGGGTACAGGATCCTTTCCACTTTTGGGGTAATTCGCTGTAAGCCTTTTTCCTGCAGATCCAGTAAATTCCACTCGGGGCTTTCCACTTAATATCTATATTTTCTGTTTTTTCCCAAAACTCCTCAAGGTCTGTCAGGGAATAGTAGGGCTTAGCATTAGCTAATTCATGCCAACATAGTCCAATTTCCTTTATCCAGTTACATCCTTTCTCTCTTTCTTTGCTCCAATACCCATTTGGAGGTTCGGGCTGCCACATTCTAGACCTGTTGTTAGAGTTCACTGTTAATGTGGATAGACATGGGGTGTAACCCACTGTTTCACTGTATGTGTTTCCTTCCCTGCTGATACAAATGGTCCCTATTATTCTCTCATCTAAGGTCCATCCCTCTGGCCATGTCATTGTTTTTAGGATTTTGCTCTCCCATCTTAGGAGTTGTTCAGGAGCTAAACTTTCCCCCTTCCAGGGCCATCTTTCAGCTGATTTTAGTCCCCCACAAATCCAACAGTTAGTTAGTCCTAATTCTGTGGCAATCTCTTGTACTAGATCCAAAAAGAGGTTTTTGCTAGAGGCAGATAAACTCCAATCACTAGATTGTCTTTCTAATTGTTCGTATTGTTCGCTAAGTGTCCTCATTCTCTCTTGCTCCATCTTTTTTCTTTTTGCTTCTAGTTCCTGTCTTTTTAGTTCTAGGGCTACCTTTTGTATCTTATTTTCTGGGTCCAACCCTTCCTCATCTTTAGAAAAACAGCATACTTTTTCTAATTTCAGGCATACCCTTTCATTGTTATCACTTAATAAATCTAGTAGTATGGGTCCGCCGTTCAAAGAGGCTGTTTGAAGTTTCTCATTCTGTCCCACCCAATATGTTTTCCCATTTAGGGTGCACATCTCCAATTTGTTTTTATCATAACACAATTTGTTTACTTGTAAATATCCTACAAAGGTAGATTCCCTTTTACCCCCAATCCACACAGTTTTATTACAATCTCTACATATGGGGATTATGGGTAAGTTACTTAGCCCTCTCCTTTTCCTAGACATTGCCATCGGGTTATTGGTCTCTTCTTTTGTTTATTTGGAGCCCGCTATCATTATATTTGCAGTTTCCCCCCCTTTGCAATTTGGGACAGTCTACACGTACCCTGGGTTCTATGTCCTGGCCGCAGGCAGGCTCTAGCTGAGTCTCCTGTGGGTCTGTTTCTTTCCCTATTCTTTCCTTAGGGTTGGGGAGGCCACTCGTGGGGTACACGGCTAGGCTCAGGATCACCAGGGTTACCCATAGGTGTATCTCTCTGCCCTTCCCTTTGCCCGTTGGGGTGCCACCAGCGGTGGGGTAAACCATCTTCTTGGCAGCAGGGATATTCTTCCGGGCCCCCATGGGTGCTCCTTTGAGCATACTGTCTTTTGTACTGTTCCCACTTGGCTATTTTTATCTGGTCAGCTATGCAGGGTACTTTCACTGTCCTCCTACACTCAATTACTAGTGGTTCTGCCTTCTTATTCAATTTTCCCCTTATCCCGTTTGTGAAGTAGTGGAACCACTCAAGAGAATCTAATTCAAAAAGGCCCGTCTCTGTGGCAATGTATAGAAAAAGGTCTGTGAGCCTTCTTTCCTCCTCTAAACAATTCTCACACAAAACCCAAGGCTTGGCTCCCCAGTTACAATGAGTCACCCAAATCTGTTTACAATACCCGCACTTAAAGTGAACAAAAGGATTGCAGGGACACCCTGCCTGGTTACAACTTAGCCGGTAAGCGCTGGTCATTGGGTTTTTCGGTGAATCCTCAGCTTTAAATCTCCTGGAGTTGAGGTGATTTTCCACTGCGGAGAGCTGTCTTGTGGTTCAGTTCTTTTCACCCAAGACGAGTGGGTCCAGCCTTTTTCTGCTGTTCTCACAGCCGTGTCAGTGGTGAGGAGGATGAGGAAAGGTCCTTCCCAGTGAGGTGATAACGGTGTTTCCTTCCACGTCTTGATCAGCACCTTGTCCCCTGGTTGGATTTTGTGAATGGCAAATCCCAGGCGTGTGCTCTGTGCTATTAGTCCGCATTTTCGGAGTTCCTGTAAATTTTTATTAATTAAGACAAGATAAGACTGGATCTGACAGTCTTCTACTCGGGGGTGTCCCACTGGCATTCCATGTTCATATGGCATTCCATATAGCATTTCAGAAGGGGACAGACCAGATCCTGAATGGGGTTGTGTCCTAATGTTCAGGAGTGCTAAGGGTAGGCACTTCACCCATGACAACTTAGTTTCTAGCATAAGCTTTGATATCTGCGCTTCTGATGTCTGATTCATTCGTTCTACTTGTCCTGAACTCTGGGGGTTCCTGGGTGTGTGATATTCCCATCTGATCCCGAGGGCATCCGCTAAATGTTTTGTGATTTTGGAGGTGAAGTGTGTTCCCTGATCCGAGTCAATGGAGTCTGGGATCCCATATCTAGGTATTATTTCTTCTAATAACCTTTGTGCTACCATCTGGGCTGTTGCCCTAGGGCTGGGGAATGCCTCCACCCAGTGGGTCAATTGATCCACTATTACTAATAAATACCTATGCCTTCCAATTTTTGGTAGTTCGGTGAAGTCCACCTGAATTCTCCCAAAGGGGCGGTATGCTAAGGGACGTCCCCCCCGGTGTAACTTGCCTGATTCTTGACTTATTAATCTTTTGGCATATCATGCAACCTTGGACCTCTTGTTTTGCTAATTCAAAGATACCTTTACATCTAAAAAATTTTAGGAATTGTTCAGCTAATGCCTGGGTTCCCCAGTGGGTCTGGGAATGCAATCTCTTTAGTATTTTCCAGGCATAAGCTTTGGGGATTAATTCTCGACCATCAGGTAGCCTCCATTTTCCTTCCTCCAATGTTCCCCCTATCTTTTTGAACTCTTCAATTTCCCTTTCAGTGGGGTGAGGGGGAAATTTCTGGGGGTCACCCCTGGGATTCTCAGGGATGCTAAGGGTGAGAAGATCTGCCCTCCTTGCTTCCTGATCACCTAAGTTATTTCCCCTAGTTCTAAACTGTAGTCCTGTTTGATGCCCCTTTACATATACAACGGCAATAGCTTTTGGTTCTCTTATAGCTTTTAAGATCTGTCTTATCAGATCTTCATGCACTAAACTTTTTCCTTGAGTGTTTATTAATCCCCTCTCTTCCCAAATCTTTCCAAAGGTATGTACCACCCCAAAAGCATACTTGGAATCAGTAAAAATGGTTCCTACTTTTCCTTTTAGTTCTTTTAGAGTCTGTAAAACTGCAAACAACTCGCATGCTTGGGCTGACCAAGAAGCACTTAACGGGCCCGATTTAATTACCTCCCCTGTTTTCCCATTTATGATGGCATAACCTGACTTCCTTTTTCCTTCTATAACTCTGGCTGAGCCATCCACAAACCACTTTTCTCCCTCTTCTGGTTCCTCGTCTTCCAGATCTGCCCTTACCTTTGTTTGCAATTCTATCAAGTCAGAGCAATTATGGGTGGGCCTTCCTGGTGCTTCCCCAAAAAGAAACTCTGCCGGATTGTTAGCTTTTGTTGTCCTTAATTCTAACTCAGGGGCATGAATGAGAATGGCTTCGTACTTTAGGAGCCTTGCAT
Organism: Hirundo rustica; assembly: GCF_015227805.2. Taxonomy (NCBI): domain Eukaryota; kingdom Metazoa; phylum Chordata; class Aves; order Passeriformes; family Hirundinidae; genus Hirundo; species Hirundo rustica. Next base: position 8,949 of record NW_026690396.1, on the reverse strand, counting down.
CCGTAAGCCATTTTTCTGCTTTTTGCTGTAAAATAATTCTCACATCATGTGGGGTGTAAATTATTAGAGGAGCTCCAAAGGTAATCTTTTTGGCTTCTTCCACTAATAGGACAGCCGCCACTATAGCTTGTAAACATGTGGGCCATCCCCTGCTTACAGGGTCCAGTAGTTTTGAAAGGTAACCTACAGGTTTTCTATCCCCAGCCCAATCTTGTGTTAGGACCCCATGAGCTGTATGATTGCTTACATCCACGAATAACTTGAACTTTTTTTTCACATCAGGGAGGCTCAAGACAGGGGCTGTTATCAGGGCTTCCTTTAGTTGCTGTAATTCCCTGTCTTCTTGATCAGTCCATTTTACCTTTTCTGTGGTTAATTTATCATATAGGAATTTTGCTTTTTCACTATACCCTTCTATCCATTGTCTACAATATCCCAAAAGCCCCAACATCTGGTGTACCTGTCTTTTGTTCTTCGGGGGAGGTAATTCTAGTATACAAGACACTCTTTCTTGGTCTAACTTTTTCTTTCCCTTGATAATCCAGTGCCCCAGATATTTCACTTCAGGTTCGGTGAACTGCAATTTTTGCTTAGATACTTTTAAACCTTTTTCTCCCAAAAAGTTTAATAACTCAATGGTGCATTTTCTTACTTCTTCCTCTGTTTCTCCAGCAACTAGCAAGTCATCTACATACTGCAGGATTTTTGTCCCTTTTCTGGGGGAAAACTGACTTAGCAATTGCTCTAAGGCTTGTCCAAATAGGTTGGGCGAGTCCACATATCCTTGAGGCAGGGAGGCCCACCTCAGCTGCTGCTTACAATTAGTTTCATGGTCCTCCCATTGAAATGCAAAGAAGTCACGACTGCCTTCGGCTAAAGGGCAGGTCCAAAATGCATCTTTTAGGTCTATTACACTATACCATATATCTTCTGGGGAGACCCTGTTCAGAAGTGTGTATGGGTTTGCAACTACAGGAAATCGAGTTCTTGTTCTCTCATTTATTGCTCTCAAATCTTGCACTAGCCTATAACCCCTGTCTGTCTTTCTTATGGCTAATATTGGGGTATTATGTCTTGACATACACGGTTCCAAAATTCCTTTATTTATTAGATCATCTATTATATGTTTCAGTCCTCGTCTCCCTTCCAGGGGGATAGGATACTGTTTCACCCTTATGGGGTCTTCAGGTCTCTCTATTTCAATTGAAATAGGGTTCATGTCCAGCCTCCCCGCTTCCCTCCCCGTATGCTACACTTCGGGGTTAATTTTCTCCTCATCCACACAGGTTAGTTTATATATACTGACCACTATCCATGAATCCCTCACAATTAAGCTAATACCTAGTACAAGAATCAAATCCCTGCCCAATAGGTTATAATCAGCTTCTTCTACCAACAACATATCCCCTAAGCAAACTTTATTTTCAGATTCAATCTCTACATTTTTTACTATGGGAACCCTAAAAGGCTCTCCCTTAGCCCCTATGACCACCATAAATTCTTTACTTGCTTGGCACCCTAGAGGCAACTGTTTAAAAGTACTTTTTTCAGCCCCAGAGTCTACTAGGAAATCCATTTCTGTCCCCTTGGGTCCAATTTTTAGGGTTATCATGGGCTCCCTTGATGTTAAGGACCCTAAAATAAAGAGCCCCCAACGTCCCTAATCTTCCTGAAATATCTTCTCGTCTCTCATTCTTTTCTTGCAATCCTTTTTTATGTGCCCTTTTTTCTTACAATAAAAACATTCCGGTCCCTCTTCTTGATTAACAGGGGTCCGTTTTTGCGGACAAACTGGTCCTTTCGAGGGTCCCCTTCTCAAGGTTTTTCCCGGGTTTTGGGGATGCTCCTGTTTCTGGGCTTCCCTCACAGCTGCTACTAGTACCCTAGCTTGTATTTTCTGTTTTTCCTCGTCTCTCCTCATGTATATTTTCTGGGCTTCCCTGAGTAATTCTTGCAATCCCTTCTCCTGCCACCCCTTGATTTTCTCTAATTTCTTCCGTATATCCTCCCATGATTTAGCCACGAATTGGGTTTTCAACAATACCTCTCCCACAGGAGAATCAGGATCTGTCCCAGAGTATACTTGGAGACTTTTCCTTAATCTCTCCAACCACTCTGCAGGGGTCTCCTCTTTCCCTTGACATTCCCCAAATACCTTGCTCAGATTCTGTCCCCGAGGTACCGCTTCCCTAATTCCTTGGATTATTATGTTTCTCATATCAATCATATTCCTTCTACCCTCTTCGGTTTGGGCATTCCACCGGGGATCCTGGCTTGGCCATTTTTGATCCCCGGGGGTACTTTGGGGGTTTCGGTGCTCCCACTCCCTTATTCCTGCTTGCCTTATCATTTCTCTTTCCTCGGTGTTGAACAAAGACCTGAAGATCGCTGTGAGATCCTCATAAGAGTAAATACTCGTTCCCAAGAACTCATCCAGCCTCTCAGATACTCCTAAGGGGTCATCCATATGCTTTCCCATTTCCTTTTTAAAAGCCCTTACATCGCTGGTATTAATCGGGACGTTTACATACCCGATAATTCCTGGGGCAGTGGGCACTTCCCTTAAAGGGAAGAGGTTAGCTCTCTCGCCTTCCCCCTCACTTTCTGCCTCATTCAACCTCTTTAACTGTCTTCTAGTCCTTCTAGCAGGTGGAGTATGTTTAGCTTCTAATGGAACTGGCGGTGCCAGGGCTGCGGGGCTGAGGAACGCCGCCAAATCTAGTTCAAGCGGCTGGGTCTCTAGGAGTGGGGTCGGGGTCTGGGGAACTTGGGTTACCCCCCCCCGATGGTCCGGGAGCTGGCATGGGTTCTAGTGGGGGAGGGAGCCTGACTGGTGGGAACGGAGCCGCTGCCTGTGACTCCTGGGGAGGGGCGGATGGAAGAGGCGAGGGGCTGGGGATCCCTTGCCCCGAGGGATACCTTGATCCTGCGGGGTCTTGGGGGTTTCCCTGATTTGGAAGGGGAGGGGGCGAGGGCACCACATAGGGTGGAGGAAGATTATCTAAAGGCTCCCACTTATCACCCGAGGGGGACGCTGAACCCTTTAATTTTACTGGCAAAAGTCTAGCGTCGATCCTTTCCCAGATCCGCGCATACTCATGTTCCTCTTTGCTCCCTCCCTCCTTCACATAATTCACTAGCACCGTACAAATCCATTCGTCAAATGTCCCAAAGACAGGTCATATTACGTGGTCCCGTACTTCAACTCCTCCCCACACCTCCATACAGTAACGTATCATTTGTTTCTTTGACCTCCTTTTTCTTATAGGGCATTCTTCCCAATGCTCTAACATCCATCCCAAAGGACTTTCAATCAGGATTTCAGGGATCCCTTTAACGCTTCCCTTCTTGGACTTCCCTGTGACCTTTTCTTTGGTTTTACTTTTCCCTTGTCCCATGATGTAGGTCCACCAGTTACTGGCCCTTTAAGGGTGATCGCTCCCTCTTGGGGTTTTCCTGGTGATTACGAGCTCTCTTCTTCCTGCTTACTCTCTCCCCTGGACCGTTCCTGGTCCTAGGCTAAAAGGTTTACCAGTCCTGGACCCTTGTAAGGACGTACCCTTCCCTTTCAGCCTTCCTGTGACCGATCCCCCTTCTGAAACTCCCCGAGTTTCTGGGCTTGACGTGTGAGGTGCGTGTTTACCCCCGAAACTTTCGCTTCCCCTGCAACTGACCACACCCCTCACGGGGAAGTGGAACTGTGGTTTTGGGGTCCCACTCGCTTCGTGATAAAATCACGTCTCACTTCACACGCTCAGTCACCCCCACTCAACCACGCAATACTTACGATCCTTTTCCTGCGTGGGTTCTTCGTGCACGTAGATTTTTACGAGTTGATCTTCTTCCCCGCGGCTCCGGAGGTTCTGTTCCCCAGACCTCCCCGAGTTCCCCGAGAGCTCTGACCTCGCCTAACTTCCTTTTAAGTGCGGCTTTTTGTTTTTAAGTCCGTCGTGTGGTTGATTGGTTCCACACGGCCTCCTGGCTCCGCCAGGCCGCTGAATTCAGCAGGGCGCCTCCTGGTCAGAGACAGGGGTCCGAGGGTCCCGTTATCACACCAATCACGTCGGGGTCACCAGAATTGTAATAAATATGGTAGACCAAATTCTATAAATCAAAATTTTAGAATTTTATTGAGAGACAAAATGACAGTCTCTGAAAGCCACAATTAAAAGGACAGCGTCGAGCCCGGGATCAACGCTGGGTGAACACGGTAACACACTCAGTCAGTATGTGACCCCCCAAGTTCACATTTCTGGCTTGGAGCCGTCTCTTTTTATACACTGGATCGCTGAGAGAAACTCAGGACTCCGAGGTTCCCTCTTCTGAGGCAGCCTCATTAGATATTCATGTTTGGGTTCTGGTGTTTTGAATAGATTCTCCCGGGAAGACAATGTCTTTGATGGTTGTGTCCAGGTGCTGTGTAGAGATGTTAATGTCGGGAGGAGATGGATGAGATATTGATCTGATGTAATCATTTGGTTCTCCGGGTTCTCCATCTCCCTTTTCCATTGTCTTTGTTTTCCTTTTAACGATTCCCGGCAGAGGTATCCTCGTGTCCCTTTCCTGTATTTCTTTGCATAGTTTCTTGTGTCCCTCCTGTGTAATTTCTGGCAAAAGAAATTCCTTGTACCCCTCTCCGTGCAGCTTTCATCTCAGTTAACCCTTAGTATACTTGATTAGAAATAAAACTTATATTTATAGGGGGTGAATTACATCTTATAACTTTTAGCACAAATTAACTTTAGGACATATATCACATAGATGATTTGCTTAAGCCTCCCCACATAAGACAAGAAAGGGATGAGGAGGAGGATGTAGACTCAGAGGGTGCAGACACTTTCCCGATTGCACACCGGACTAGACAACAGACACACATATTACAGGCACCTCTGCGTGAGGCAGTGGGATCAGAGGGAGGAGTGGTATTAGTAGTTAAAGTTCCCTTCTCCACAATTGATTTGGAAGCATGGGAAAAGGTCGCTAAAAACTATTGCAGTGATCCAGTTAACACAGCCAAACGTCTGCGATATATAATAAAACAACACAATCCAGATTGGAGCGATATGCAATTATTATTGGATGCACTGACTGAGACAGAAAAACAATTAATCGTAAAAACGGCAGGGGATCTGGCAGAGGATTATTATAAAACCCAACAGCTGGATGTGAAAGATTATTTCCCACTCCAAAACCCACAGTGGGATCCAAACAGAACAGCAGAACTGAAAAAATTGAAAAGCTATCAGGAGTGGATCGCAAGGGGGATGGAAAGAGCCATTCCCTAAACAATAAATTGGTCAGCCTTATATGCAATCAAACAGGGGCCCTCTGAGTCACCATCTGAATTCGTTGAGAAATTAAGAGATGCTATGCGTCATCACACATCACTGGACCCTGGGTCTGAAGTAGGGATACAGCAGCTAGTTAATTTATTCCTAGGGCAGTCTACAGGTGACATAAGGCGTAAACTTCAAAAGCTTTGAGGAACAGATGGGAGGAACTTAGAGGCTTTGTTGGATGAGGCATGGAGAGTCTTTAGTAACCGGAAAGAAGGATATAAACAAGGAATGAGGAAGCTTGTAGCTGTTGTAAGTGAGAGAGAGAGGGGAAAACGTGGGCAGAGACCACCTAGGCAAGGCCTGTCCCGGCTGGGCAGAGACCAGTGTTCGATCTGTAAGAAATATGGTCACTGGAAAAATCAATGCCCAGATCAAAGACGGGGTGGCTTTCAGGAAAAGGGAAACCGAGAGAAAGGAAAGGTGACTGCATATGTGGAAGAAGACTGAAGAGGACCGGTAGATCTCACCCCAGAAGATCCACTGGTTATGAAATTGGAACTGGGGGAAAAAGGGAAAGAGGTAGAATTCCTGGTTGACACAGGAGCAACATATTCAGCCTTAAATAAGACTTTGGCACCTGTGGGGAAGAATTATGTTACAGTGATAGGAGCAACTGGCCAACCTGAAAAAGCATATTTTTGTAAACCATTAAAGTATAAGCTTGGAAAGCAATGGGGCATTCATAAATTCCTATATCTGCCCAGCTCCCCAAGACACCTTTTGGGGAGAGACTTGCTAGAACAATTACAAGTAACCATTAAATTTAAAAATGGGGAGGTCATTCTGGAGGTAAATGATGAACAATATATAGAGGCATTAAGTTTAATGTTGACAACCGTTCAAATAGAGAGGGAAATTAGCGAAGAAATAATAAATCAAGTGTTTCCTGGAGTATGGGCCTCCAATGTACCAGGGAGAGCAAAGAATGCACTTCCTATATTAATCAAACTTAAGGAAGGGAAACAACCAGTTAGAATTAAACAGTACCCCCTGAAAAAGGAAGATAGGGAAGGAATTAGTCCCGTAATTGAAAACTTTTTGTAATTAGGGCTGTTAAAAGAGTGCCTGTCTGAGTTCAACACTCCCATTTTGCCAGTCCGAAAACATGATGGATCATACCGGATAGTGCAAGATTTAAGGGCTGTTAACAAAATAACTGAGGACCTCTATCCTGTGGTAGCAAATCCATACACTCTGTTAACATGCCTAACAGCTGAGTTAACTTGGTTTACTGTTTTAGACTTGAAAGATGCCTTCTTTTGCCTCCCTATCCATGAGGACAGCCAGAAAATTTTTGCATTTGAATGGGAAAACCCCAAAAGCTCCCAAAATCCCCAGCTCACATGGTCAGTTCTACCTCAAGGTTTCAAGAACTCTCCCACTCTGTTTGGGGAGCAACTTGCCAAAGATCTGGAATCCTGGGAGGCTCCCCCAGAAGAAGGAAAGTTACTGCAGTACGTGAACGATATCCTCATAGCTACCCGGATGAAAGAGGCATGTGTAGCCTGGACAGTAAGTCTTCTAAATTTCCTGGGACTACACGGGTACAGGGTATCAACGAAAAAGGCCCAGTTAGTGAAGCAAAAGGTAATCTACCTGGGTTATGAAATCAGTGCAGGACAGCGGACCCTAGGGCAAGATCGCAAAGAAGTGATATGCCAAACCCCGAGGCCTCAAACGGTAAAGGAACTGCAGACATTCTTAGGAATGACGGGATGGTGTAGGCTCTGGATACACAGCTACGGGTTGCTCGTGAAACCTCTGTATGCGCTCATTACAAACAGGAACAGAAACCTCCCGTGGACAAAAGAGGCCACGCAAGCCTTTCATCAGCTGAAGAATGCTCTAATGTCAGCCCCGGCTCTCGGACTCCCGAATGTAAGTAAACCGTTTTTCCTGTTCTCCCATGAAAAGGAGGGAATTGCCCTGGGGATACTGGCCCAGGACCTGGGTCCATACCGGAGAGCAGTTGCTTATTTCTCCAAGCAACTAGACACAACAGCCAAGGGATGGCCGGGAGGCCTCAGAGCTGTTGCAGCTGTGGTGCTGAATATTCAAGAGGCACGCAAATTCACTCTGGGCCAGAAAATGACTGTATTTGCATCTCACACAGTGTCTGCAGTCCTGGAAGTAAAGGGCGGGCACTGGCTTTCCCCACAAAGGTTCCTGAAATATCAAGCCATCATGGTAAAACAAGACGATGTAGAGATAGTTGTAACTAACGTTATCAACCCATCTTCTTTCCTCAGTGGGAATCAAGGGGAGCCAGTACGCCATGACTGCTTGGAGACCATCGAAGCCTCCTACTCCAGCTGCCCGGATCTGAAGGACCCCCCTTTGGATGATGCAGAAACCTGGTTCACTGATGGGAGCAGCTACGTCATCAGTAGAAAGCGACATGCTGGGTATGCAGTTACCACCTGCAGAAAGGTAATAGAATCTGGACCCTTGCCAACAAATACTTCTGCACAAAAGGCTGAGATAATCGCTCTAACCCGTGCTCTAGAGATCGCGAAAGGAAAGAAAGTAAACATTTATACAGACTTGAGATATGCATTTGGGGTTTTACACGCACATGGAGCCATTTGGAAAGAAAGGGGACTGTTAAACTCACAAGGGAAAAACATCAAACATTCTCAGGAAATATTGTGGCTACTGGAAGCAGTCCAGCTACCTGAGCAGGTAGCAATTATGCACATCAAGACACACCAGAAGGTGAGTTTTGAATTGGAGGAAGGAAACGAGCTGGCGGACAGAAAGGCAAAAGAAGCAGCAAAAGGTGAGATAATGATCGAGGGAGCCTTAATTCCTGATGGATTCCTGGAAGGAGTCTCCCTGGAAGGTAAGCCAGTATATACCAGAAAAGATAGAAAATTAATTCAGGATCAAGGAGGAAAGTATAACCAAGAGGGATGGGCTATTATTGCAGGTGGGATAATAGTCATCCCTTCTCATTTGTTATGGTCTCTAGTAAGAGAGGAACATCAGAAAACACACTGGGGAATAGAAGCCCTGTATAACTATCTATTTGAAAAGATTACTGCCAGGACTTTATATTCTACTGTCATCCAGGTAACCCGGCAGTGTGATATTTGTCTCCAGACCAAACCCAAAAATACTCCCAAACCAAAACTAGGTCAAATTGGAAAAGGCCACGGGCCTGGACAACAGTGGCAAATTGACTTTTCAGAACTCCCAAGAAAAAGGGGGTATTGATACTTGCTGGTTTTAACAGATACCTTCTCAGGGTGGCCAGAGGCTTTTCCCACCAGAACTGCCAAAGGCCAGGAGGTAACCAAAGTATTACTACAAGAGGTAATACCACGCTTTGGAGTTCCAGCCACAGTATCTTCAGATAGGGGGCCACACTTTATTTCAAAAACAGTACAGCAAATCAGTCATCACCTGGGCATAGACTGCTCCATGCCCCTTATCGCCCCCAATCAAGTGGCCAAGTGGAAAAAATGAACCATTTAATAGAACAAATCGTTAGGCTGGGACAAGAAGCTAATCTACCCTGGCCTCAATCTCTCCCACTGGCATTGCTGCGGATCCGAACCAAGCCTAGAGCTAAAGAAAAATTAAGTCCCTTTGAAATGCTTTACAGGAG